>NC_068424.1:52668206-52850706 GCF_023373465.1 Oncorhynchus keta | reverse complement strand
CACTGTCTAACCTATACAGCTCTACCTAACACACTGTCTAACCTGTACAGCCTCTACCTAACACACTGTCTAACCTGTACAGCCTCTACCTAACACACTGTCTAACCTGTACAGCCTCTACCTAACAAACTGTCAAACCTGTACAGCCTCTCTCTAACACACTGTCTAACCTGTACAGCTCTACCTAACACACTGTCTAACCTGTACAGCTCTACCTAACACACTGTCTAACCTATACAGCTCTACCTAACACACTGTCTAACCTGTACACCCTCTACCCAACACACTGTCTAACCTGTACAGCCTCTCTCTAACACACTGTCTAACCTGTACAGCCTCTACCTAACACGCTGTCTAACCTATACAGCTCGACCTAACACACTGTCTAACCTGTACAGCCTCTACCTAACACACTGTCTAACCTGTAGAGCCTCTACCTAACACACTGTCTAACCTGTATCTCCTCTACCTATAACACACTGTCTGACCTGTACAGCCTCTACCTAACACACTGTCTAACCTGTACAGCTCTACCTAACACACTGTCTAACCTGTATAGCCTCTACCTGACACACTGTCTAACCTGAGCAGCTCTACCTAACACACTGTCTAACCTGTACAGCCTCTACCTAACACACTGTCTAACCTGTACAGCCTCTACCTAACACACTGTCTAACCTGTACAGCCTCTACCTAACACACTGTCTAACCTGTACAGCCTCTACCGAACACACTGTCTAACCTGTATAGCCTCTACCTAACACACGGTCTAACCTGAACAGCTCGACCTAACACACTGTCTCACCTGTACAGCTCTACCTAACACACTGTCTAACCTGTACAGCCTCAACCTAACACACTGTCTAACCTGTACGGCATCTACCTAACACACTGTCTAACCTGTACAGTTCTACCTAACACACTATCTAACCTATACAGCCTCTACCTAACACTCTGTCTAACCTGTACAGCCTCTACCTAACACGTTGTCTAACCTGTACAGCCTCTACCTAACACACTGTCTAACCTGTACAGCCTCTACCGAACACACTGTCTAACCTGTATAGCCTCTACCTAACACACGGTCTAACCTGAACAGCTCGACCTAACACACTGTCTCACCTGTACAGCTCTACCTAACACACTGTCTAACCTGTACAGCCTCAACCTAACACACTGTCTAACCTGTACGGCATCTACCTAACACACTGTCTAACCTGTACAGTTCTACCTAACACACTATCTAACCTATACAGCCTCTACCTAACACTCTGTCTAACCTGTACAGCCTCTACCTAACACGCTGTCTAACCTGTACAGCCTCTACCTAACACACTGTCTAACCTGTACAGCCTCTACCTAACACACTGTCTAACCTGTACAGCCTCTACCTAACACACTGTCTAACCTGTACAGCCTCTACCTAACAAACTGTCTAACCTGTACAGCCTCTACCTAACACACTGTCTAACCTGAGCAGCTCTACCTAACACACTGTCTAACCTGTACAGCCTCTACCTAACACACTGTCTAACCTGTACAGCCTCTACCTAACACACTGTCTAACCTGTATCTCCTCTACCTATAACACACTGTCTAACCTGTACAGCCTCTACCTAACACACTGTCTAACCTGTACAGCCTCTACCTAACACACTGTCTAACCTGTACAGCCTCTACCTAACACACTGTCTAACCTGTACAGACTCTACCTAACACACTTTCTAACCTGTATAGCCTCTACCTAACACACGGTCTAACCTGAACAGCTCTAACTAACACACTGTCTCACCTGTACAGCTCTACCTAACACACTGTCTAACCTGTACAGCCTCAACCTAACACACTGTCTAACCTGTACGGCATCTACCTAACACACTGTCTAACCTGTACAGTTCTACCTAACACACTATCTAACCTATACAGCCTCTACCTAACACTCTGTCTAACATGTACAGCCTCAACCTAACAAACTGTCTGACCTGTACGGCATCTACCTAACACACTGTCTAACCTGTACAGCTCTACCTAACACACTATCTATCCTATACAGCCTCTACCTAACGCACTGTCTAACCTATACAGCTCTACCTAACACACTGTCTAACCTGTACAGCCTCTACCTAACACACTGTCTAACCTGTACAGCCTCTACCTAACACACTGTCTAACCTGTACAGCCTCTACCTAACAAACTGTCAAACCTGTATAGCCTCTCTCTAACACACTGTCTAACCTGTACAGCTCTACCTAACACACTGTCTAACCTGTACAGCTCTACCTAACACACTGTCTAACCTATACAGCTCTACCTAACACACTGTCTAACCTGTACACCCTCTACCCAACACACTGTCTAACCTGTACAGCCTCTCTCTAACACACTGTCTAACCTGTACAGCCTCTACCTAACACGCTGTCTAACCTATACAGCTCGACCTAACACACTGTCTAACCTGTACAGCCTCTACCTAACACACTGTCTAACCTGTAGAGCCTCTACCTAACACACTGTCTAACCTGTATCTCCTCTACCTATAACACACTGTCTGACCTGTACAGCCTCTACCTAACACACTGTCTAACCTGTACAGCTCTACCTAACACACTGTCTAACCTGTATAGCCTCTACCTGACACACTGTCTAACCTGAGCAGCTCTACCTAACACACTGTCTAACCTGTACAGCTCTACCTAACACACTGTCTAACATGTACAGCCTCTACCTAACACACTGTCTAACCTGTACAGCCTCTACCTAACACACTGTCTAACCTGTACAGCCTCTACCGAACACACTGTCTAACCTGTATAGCCTCTACCTAACACACGGTCTAACCTGAACAGTTCGACCTAACACACTGTCTCACCTGTACAGCTCTACCTAACACACTGTCTAACCTGTACAGCCTCAACCTAACACACTGTCTAACCTGTACGGCATCTACCTAACACACTGTCTAACCTGTACAGTTCTACCTAACACACTATCTAACCTATACAGCCTCTACCTAACACTCTGTCTAACCTGTACAGCCTCTACCTAACACGCTGTCTAACCTGTACAGCCTCTACCTAACACACTGTCTAACCTGTACGGCATCTACCTAACACACTGTCTAACCTGTACAGCTCTACCTAACACACTATCTAACCTATACAGCCTCTACCTAACACACTGTCTAACCTATACAGCTCTACCTAACACACTGTCTAACCTGTACAGCCTCTACCTAACACACTGTCTAACCTGTACAGCCTCTACCTAACAAACTGTCTAACCTGTACAGCCTCTACCTAACACACTGTCTAACCTGTACAGCCTCTACCTAACACACTGTCTAACCTGTAAAGCCTCTACCTAACAAACTGTCTAACCTGTACAGCCTCTACCTAACACACTGTCTAACCTGTACAGCCTCTACCTAACAAACTGTCTAACCTGTACAGCCTCTACCTAACACACTGTCTAACCTGTACAGCCTCTACCTAACACACTGTCTAACCTGTACAGACTCTACCTAACAAACTGTCTAACCTGTACAGCCTCTACCTAACACACTGTCTAACCTGTACAGCCTCTACCTAACAAACTGTCAAACCTGTACAGCCTCTCTCTAACACACTGTCTAACCTGTACAGCCTCTACTTAACACGCTGTCTAACCTATACAGCTCGACCTAACACACTGTCTAACCTGTACAGACTCTACCTAACACACTGTCTAACCTGTATCTCCTCTACCTATAACACACTGTCTAACCTGTACAGCCTCTACCTAACACACTGTCTAACCTGTACAGCTCTACCTAACACACTGTCTAACCTGTATAGCCTCTACCTAACACACTGTCTAACCTGAGCAGCTCTACCTAACACACTGTCTAACCTGTACAGCTCTACCCAACACACTGTCTAACCTGTACAGCCTCTCTCTAACACACTGTCTAACCTGTACAGCCTCTACCTAACACGCTGTCTAACCTGTATCTCCTCTACCTATAACACACTGTCTAACCTGTAGAGCCTCTACCTAACACACTGTCTAACCTGTATCTCCTCTACCTATAACACACTGTCTAACCTGTACAGCCTCTACCTAACACACTGTCTAACCTGTACAGCTCTACCTAACACACTGTCTAACCTGTATAGCCTCTACCTAACACACTGTCTAACCTGAGCAGCTCTACCTAACACACTGTCTAACCTGTACAGCTCTACCTAACACACTGTCTAACCTGTACAGCCTCTACCTAACACACTGTCTAACCTGTACAGCCTCTACCGAACACACTGTCTAACCTGTACAGCTCTACCTAACACACTATCTAACCTATACAGCCTCTACCTAACACACTGTCTAACCTATACAGCTCTACCTAACACACTGTCTAACCTGTACAGCCTCTACCTAACACACTGTCTAACCTGTACAGCCTCTACCTAACACACTGTCTAACCTGTACAGACTCTACCTAACAAACTGTCTAACCTGTACAGCCTCTACCTAACAAACTGTCTAACCTGTACAGCCTCTACCTAACACACTGTCTAACCTGTACAGCCTCTACCTAACACACTGTCTAACCTGTACAGCTCTACCTAACACACTGTCTAACCTGTACAGCCTCAACCTAACACACTGTCTAACCTATACAGCTCTACCTAACACACTGTCTAACCTATACAGCTCTACCTAACACACTGTCTAACCTGTACAGCCTCTACCTAACACACTGTCTAACCTATACAGCTCTACCTAACACACTGTCTAACCTGTACAGCCTCTACCTAACACACTGACTAACCTGTACAGCTCTACCTAACACACTGTCTAACCTGTACAGCCTCTACCTAACACACTGTCTAACCTATACAGCTCTCTACCTAACACACTGTCTAACCTGTATAGCCTCTACCTAACACACTGTCTAACCTGAACAGCTCTACCTAACACACTGTCTAACCTGTACAGCTCTACCTAACACACTGTCTAACCTGTACAGCCTCTACCTAACACACTGTCTAACCTGTACAGCCTCTACCTAACAAACTGTCAAACCTGTACAGCCTCTCTCTAACACACTGTCTAACCTGTACAGCCTCTACTTAACACGCTGTCTAACCTATACAGCTCGACCTAACACACTGTCTAACCTGTACAGACTCTACCTAACACACTGTCTAACCTGTATCTCCTCTACCTATAACACACTGTCTAACCTGTACAGCCTCTACCTAACACACTGTCTAACCTGTATCTCCTCTACCTATAACACACTGTCTAACCTGTACAGCCTCTACCTAACACACTGTCTAACCTGTATCTCCTCTACCTATAACACACTGTCTAACCTGTAGAGCCTCTACCTAACACACTGTCTAACCTGTATCTCCTCTACCTATAACACACTGTCTAACCTGTACAGCCTCTACCTAACACACTGTCTAACCTGTACAGCTCTACCTAACACACTGTCTAACCTGTATAGCCTCTACCTAACACACTGTCTAACCTGAGCAGCTCTACCTAACACACTGTCTAACCTGTATAGCTCTACCTAACACACTGTCTAACCTGTACAGACTCTACCTAACAAACTGTCTAACCTGTACAGCCTCTACCTAACAAACTGTCTAACCTGTACAGCCTCTACCTAACACACTGTCTAACCTGTACAGCCTCTAACTAACACACTGTCTAACCTGTACAGCCTCTACCTAACACACTGTCTAACCTGTAAAGCCTCTACCTAACAAACTGTCTAACCTGTACAGCCTCTACCTAACACACTGTCTAACCTGTACAGCCTCTACCTAACAAACTGTCTAACCTGTACAGCCTCTACCTAACACACTGTCTAACCTGTACAGCCTCTACCTAACACACTGTCTAACCTGTACAGACTCTACCTAACAAACTGTCTAACCTGTACAGCCTCTACATAACACACTGTCTAACCTGTACAGCCTCTACCTAACACACTGTCTAACCTGTAAAGCCTCTACCTAACAAACTGTCTAACCTGTACAGCCTCTACCTAACACACTGTCTAACCTGTACAGCCTCTACCTAACAAACTGTCTAACCTGTACAGCCTCTACCTAACACACTGTCTAACCTGTACAGCCTCTACCTAACACACTGTCTAACCTGTACAGACTCTACCTAACAAACTGTCTAACCTGTACAGCCTCTACCTAACACACTGTCTAACCTGTACAGCCTCTACCTAACAAACTGTCAAACCTGTACAGCCTCTCTCTAACACACTGTCTAACCTGTACAGCCTCTACTTAACACGCTGTCTAACCTATACAGCTCGACCTAACACACTGTCTAACCTGTACAGACTCTACCTAACACACTGTCTAACCTGTATCTCCTCTACCTATAACACACTGTCTAACCTGTACAGCCTCTACCTAACACACTGTCTAACCTGTACAGCTCTACCTAACACACTGTCTAACCTGTATAGCCTCTACCTAACACACTGTCTAACCTGAGCAGCTCTACCTAACACACTGTCTAACCTGTACAGCTCTACCCAACACACTGTCTAACCTGTACAGCCTCTCTCTAACACACTGTCTAACCTGTACAGCCTCTACCTAACACGCTGTCTAACCTGTATCTCCTCTACCTATAACACACTGTCTAACCTGTAGAGCCTCTACCTAACACACTGTCTATACTGTATCTCCTCTACCTATAACACACTGTCTAACCTGTACAGCCTCTACCTAACACACTGTCTAACCTGTACAGCTCTACCTAACACACTGTCTAACCTGTATAGCCTCTACCTAACACACTGTCTAACCTGAGCGGCTCTACCTAACACACTGTCTAACCTGTACAGCTCTACCTAACACACTGTCTAACCTGTACAGCCTCTACCTAACACACTGTCTAACCTGTACAGCCTCTACCGAACACACTGTCTAACCTGTACAGCTCTACCTAACACACTATCTAACCTATACAGCCTCTACCTAACACACTGTCTAACCTATACAGCTCTACCTAACACACTGTCTAACCTGTACAGCCTCTACCTAACACACTGTCTAACCTGTACAGCCTCTACCTAACACACTGTCTAACCTGTACAGACTCTACCTAACAAACTGTCTAACCTGTACAGCCTCTACCTAACAAACTGTCTAACCTGTACAGCCTCTACCTAACACACTGTCTAACCTGTACAGCCTCTACCTAACACACTGTCTAACCTGTACAGCTCTACCTAACACACTGTCTAACCTGTACAGCCTCAACCTAACACACTGTCTAACCTATACAGCTCTACCTAACACACTGTCTAACCTATACAGCTCTACCTAACACACTGTCTAACCTGTACAGCCTCTACCTAACACACTGTCTAACCTATACAGCTCTACCTAACACACTGTCTAACCTGTACAGCCTCTACCTAACACACTGTCTAACCTATACAGCTCTCTACCTAACACACTGTCTAACCTGTATAGCCTCTACCTAACACACTGTCTAACCTGAACAGCTCTACCTAACACACTGTCTAACCTGTACAGCCTCTACCTAACACACTGTCTAACCTGTACAGCCTCTACCTAACAAACTGTCAAACCTGTACAGCCTCTCTCTAACACACTGTCTAACCTGTACAGCCTCTACTTAACACGCTGTCTAACCTATACAGCTCGACCTAACACACTGTCTAACCTGTACAGACTCTACCTAACACACTGTCTAACCTGTATCTCCTCTACCTATAACACACTGTCTAACCTGTACAGCCTCTACCTAACACACTGTCTAACCTGTATCTCCTCTACCTATAACACACTGTCTAACCTGTACAGCCTCTACCTAACACGCTGTCTAACATGTATCTCCTCTACCTATAACACACTGTCTAACCTGTAGAGCCTCTACCTAACACACTGTCTAACCTGTATCTCCTCTACCTATAACACACTGTCTAACCTGTACAGCCTCTACCTAACACACTGTCTAACCTGTACAGCTCTACCTAACACACTGTCTAACCTGTATAGCCTCTACCTAACACACTGTCTAACCTGAGCAGCTCTACCTAACACACTGTCTAACCTGTATAGCTCTACCTAACACACTGTCTAACCTGTACAGACTCTACCTAACAAACTGTCTAACCTGTACAGCCTCTACCTAACAAACTGTCTAACCTGTACAGCCTCTACCTAACACACTGTCTAACCTGTACAGCCTCTACCTAACACACTGTCTAACCTGTACAGCTCTACCTAACACACTGTCTAACCTGTACAGCCTCAACCTAACACACTGTCTAACCTATACAGCTCTACCTAACACACTGTCTAACCTATACAGCTCTACCTAACACACTGTCTAACCTGTACAGCCTCTACCTAACACACTGTCTAACCTGTATCTCCTCTACCTATAACACACTGTCTAACCTGTACAGCCTCTACCTAACACACTGTCTAACCTGTATCTCCTCTACCTATAACACACTGTCTAACCTGTACAGCCTCTACCTAACACACTGTCTAACCTGTACAGCCTCTACCTAACACACTGTCTAACCTGTACAGCTCTACCTAACACACTGTCTAACCTGTACAGCCTCAACCTAACACACTGTCTAACCTATACAGCCTCTACCTAACACACTGTCTAACCTATACAGCTCTACCTAACACACTGTCTAACCTGTACAGCCTCTACCTAACACACTGTCTAACCTGTACAGCTCTACCTAACACACTGTCTAACCTGTACAGCCTCAACCTAACACACTGTCTAACCTATACAGCTCTACCTAACACACTGTCTAACCTATACAGCTCTACCTAACACACTGTCTAACCTGTACAGCCTCTACCTAACACACTGTCTAACCTATACAGCTCTACCTAACACACTGTCTAACCTGTACAGCCTCTACCTAACACACTGACTAACCTGTACAGCTCTACCTAACACACTGTCTAACCTGTACAGCCTCTACCTAACACACTGTCTAACCTATACAGCTCTCTACCTAACACACTGTCTAACCTGTATAGCCTCTACCTAACACACTGTCTAACCTGAACAGCTCTACCTAACACACTGTCTAACCTGTACAGCTCTACCTAACACACTGTCTAACCTGTACAGCCTCTACCTAACACACTGTCTAACCTGTACAGCCTCTACCTAACACACTGTCTAACCTGTATAGCCTCTACCTAACACACTGTCTCACCTGTACAGCTCTACCTAACACTCTGTCTAACCTGTACAGCCTCAACCTAACACACTGTCTAACCTGTACGGCATCTACCTAACACACTGTCTAACCTGTACAGCTCTACCTAACACACTATCTAACCTATACAGCCTCTACCTAACACACTGTCTAACCTATACAGCTCTACCTAACACACTGTCTAACCTGTACAGCCTCTACCTAACACACTGTCTAACCTGTACAGCCTCTACCTAACAAACTGTCTAACCTGTACAGCCTCTACCTAACACACTGTCTAACCTGTACAGACTCTACCTAACAAACTGTCTAACCTGTACAGCCTCTACCTAACACACTGTCTAACCTGTACAGACTCTACCTAACAAACTGTCTAACCTGTACAGCCTCTATCTAACACACTGTCTAACCTGTACAGCCTCTACCTAACACACTGTCTAACCTGTACAGCCTCTACCTAACACACTGTCTAACCTGTACAGCCTCTACCTAACACACTGTCTAACCTGTATCTCCTCTACCTATAACACACTGTCTAACCTGTACAGCCTCTACCTAACACACTGTCTAACCTGTACAGCCTCTACCTAACACACTGTCTAACCTGTACAGCCTCTACCTAACACACTGTCTAACCTGTATCTCCTCTACCTATAACACACTGTCTAACCTGTACAGCTCTACCTAACACACTATCTAACCTGTATAGCCTCTACCTAACACACTGTCTAACCTGAGCAGCTCTACCTAACACACTGTCTAACCTGTACAGCCTCAACCTAACACACTGTCTAACCTGTACGGCATCTACCTAACACACTGTCTAACCTGTACAGTTCTACCTAACACACTATCTAACCTATACAGCCTCTACCTAACACTCTGTCTAACCTGTACAGCCTCTACCTAACACGCTGTCTAACCTGTACAGCCTCTACCTAACACACTGTCTAACCTGTACGGCATCTACCTAACACACTGTCTAACCTGTACAGCTCTACCTAACACACTATCTAACCTATACAGCCTCTACCTAACACACTGTCTAACCTATACAGCTCTACCTAACACACTGTCTAACCTGTACAGCCTCTACCTAACACACTGTCTAACCTGTACAGCCTCTACCTAACAAACTGTCTAACCTGTACAGCCTCTACCTAACACACTGTCTAACCTGTACAGCCTCTACCTAACACACTGTCTAACCTGTAAAGCCTCTACCTAACAAACTGTCTAACCTGTACAGCCTCTACCTAACACACTGTCTAACCTGTACAGCCTCTACCTAACAAACTGTCTACCCTGTACAGCCTCTACCTAACACACTGTCTAACCTGTACAGCCTCTACCTAACACACTGTCTAACCTGTACAGACTCTACCTAACAAACTGTCTAACCTGTACAGCCACTACCTAACACACTGTCTAACCTGTACAGCCTCTACCTAACAAACTGTCAAACCTGTACAGCCTCTCTCTAACACACTGTCTAACCTGTACAGCCTCTACTTAACACACTGTCTAACCTGTATCTCCTCTACCTATAACACACTGTCTAACCTGTACAGCCTCTACCTAACACACTGTCTAACCTGTACAGCTCTACCTAACACACTGTCTAACCTGTATAGCCTCTACCTAACACACTGTCTAACCTGAGCAGCTCTACCTAACACACTGTCTAACCTGTACAGCTCTACCCAACACACTGTCTAACCTGTACAGCCTCTCTCTAACACACTGTCTAACCTGTACAGCCTCTACCTAACACGCTGTCTAACCTGTATCTCCTCTACCTATAACACACTGTCTAACCTGTAGAGCCTCTACCTAACACACTATCTAACCTATACAGCCTCTACCTAACACACTGTCTAACCTGTACAGCTCTACCTAACACACTGTCTAACCTGTATAGCCTCTACCTAACACACTGTCTAACCTGAGCAGCTCTACCTAACACACTGTCTAACCTGTACAGCTCTACCTAACACACTGTCTAACCTGTACAGCTCTACCTAACACACTGTCTAACCTGTACAGCCTCTACCTAACACACTGTCTAACCTGTACAGCCTCTACCTAACACACTGTCTAACCTGTACAGCTCTACCTAACACACTGTCTAACCTGTACAGCCTCTACCTAACACACTGTCTAACCTGTACAGCTCTACCTAACACACTGTCTAACCTGTACAGCCTCTCTCTAACACACTGTCTAACCTGTACAGCCTCTACCTAACACACTGTCTAACCTGTACAGCCTCTACCTAACACACTGTCTAACCTATACAGCTCTACCTAACACACTGTCTAACCTGTACAGCCTCTACCTAACACACTGTCTAACCTGTACAGCTCTACCTAACACACTGTCTAACCTGTACAGCCTCTACCTAACACACTGTCTAACCTGTACAGCTCTACCTAACACACTGTCTAACCTGTACAGCCTCTCTCTAACACACTGTCTAACCTGTACAGCCTCTACCTAACACACTGTCTAACCTGTACAGCCTCTACCTAACACGCTGTCTAACCTGTATCTCCTCTACCTATAACACACTGTCTAACCTGTATCTCCTCTACCTATAACACACTGTCTAACCTGTACAGCCTCTACCTAACACACTGTCTAACCTGTACAGCTCTACCTAACACACTGTCTAACCTGTATAGCCTCTACCTAACACACTGTCTAACCTGAGCAGCTCTACCTAACACACTGTCTAACCTGTACAGCTCTACCTAACACACTGTCTAACCTGTACAGCCTCTACCTAACACACTGTCTAACCTGTACAGCCTCTACCGAACACACTGTCTAACCTGTACAGCTCTACCTAACACACTATCTAACCTATACAGCCTCTACCTAACACACTGTCTAACCTATACAGCTCTACCTAACACACTGTCTAACCTGTACAGCCTCTACCTAACACACTGTCTAACCTGTACAGCCTCTACCTAACAAACTGTCTAACCTGTACAGCCTCTACCTAACACACTGTCTAACCTGTACAGCCTCTACCTAACACACTGTCTAACCTGTACAGCTCTACCTAACACACTGTCTAACCTGTACAGCCTCAACCTAACACACTGTCTAACCTATACAGCTCTACCTAACACACTGTCTAACCTGTACAGCCTCTACCTAACACACGGCCTAACCTGAACAGCTCTACCTAACACACTGTCTCACCTGTACAGCTCTACCTAACACACTGTCTAACCTGTACAGCCTCTACCTAACACACTGTCTAACCTGTACAGCCTCTACCTAACACACTGTCTAACCTGAACAGCTCTACCTAACACACTATCTAACCTATACAGCCTCTACCTAACACACTGTCTAACCTATACAGCTCTACCTAACACACTGTCTAACCTGTACAGCCTCTACCTAACAAACTGTCTAACCTGTACAGCCTCTACCTAACAAACTGTCTAACCTGTACAGCCTCTACCTAACAAACTGTCTAACCTGTACAGCCTCTACCTAACAAACTGTCTAACCTGTACAGCCTCTACCTAACACAATGTCTAACCTGTACAGCCTCTACCTAACAAACTGTCAAACCTGTACAGCCTCTCTCTAACACACTGTCTAACCTGTACAGCCTCTACCTAACACGCTGTCTAACCTATACAGCTCGACCTAACACACGGTCTAACCTGTACAGCCTCTACCTAACACACTGTCTAACCTGTATCTCCTCTACCTATAACACACTGTCTAACCTGTACAGCCTCTACCTAACACACTGTCTAACCTGTACAGCTCTACCTAACACACTGTCTAACCTGTATAGCCTCTACCTAACACACTGTCGAACCTGAGCAGCTCTACCTAACACACTGTCTAACCTGTACAGCTCTACCTAACACACTGTCTAACCTGTACAGCCTCTACCTAACACACTGTCTAACCTGTACAGCCTCTACCTAACACACTGTCTAACCTGTACAGCCTCTACCTAACACACTGTCTAACCTGTACAGCCTCTACTGAACACACTGTCTAACCTGTACAGACTCTACCTAACACACTGTCTAACCTGTATAGCCTCTACCTAACACACGGTCTAACCTGAACAGCTCTACCTAACACACTGTCTCACCTGTACAGCTTTACCTAACACACTGTCTAACCTGTACAGCCTCAACCTAACACACTGTCTAACCTGTACGGCATCTACCTAAGACACTGTCTAACCTGTACAGCCCCTACCTAACACACTGTCTTACCTGTACAGCCTCTACCTAACAAACTGTCTAACCTGTACAGACTCTACCTAACAAACTGTCTAACCTGTACAGCCTCTACCTAACACACTGTCTAACCTGTACAGCCTCTACCTAACAAACTGTCAAACCTGTACAGCCTCTCTCTAACACACTGTCTAACCTGTACAGCCTCTACCTAACACACTGTCTAACCTATACAGCTCTACCTAACACACTGTCTAACCTGTACAGCCTCTACCTAACACGCTGTCTAACCTGTATCTCCTCTACCTATAACACACTGTCTAACCTGTAGAGCCTCTACCTAACACACTATCTAACCTATACAGCCTCTACCTAACACACTGTCTAACCTGAACAGCTCTACCTAACACACTGTCTAACCTGTATAGCCTCTACCTAACACACTGTCTAACCTGAGCAGCTCTACCTAACACACTGTCTAACCTGTACAGCCTCTACCTAACACACTGTCTAACCTGTACAGCTCTACCTAACACACTGTCTAACCTGTACAGCCTCTACCTAACACACTGTCTAACCTGTACAGCCTCTACCTAACACACTGTCTAACCTGTACAGCCTCTACCTAACACACTGTCTAACCTGTACAGCTCTACCTAACACACTGTCTAACCTGTACAGCCTCTACCTAACACACTGTCTAACCTGTACAGCTCTACCTAACACACTGTCTAACCTGTACAGCCTCTCTCTAACACACTGTCTAACCTGTACAGCCTCTACCTAACACACTGTCTAACCTGTACAGCCTCTACCTAACACACTGTCTAACCTATACAGCTCTACCTAACACACTGTCTAACCTGTACAGCCTCTACCTAACACACTGTCTAACCTGTACAGCTCTACCTAACACACTGTCTAACCTGTACAGCCTCTACCTAACACACTGTCTAACCTGTACAGCTCTACCTAACACACTGTCTAACCTGTACAGCCTCTCTCTAACACACTGTCTAACCTGTACAGCCTCTACCTAACACACTGTCTAACCTGTACAGCCTCTACCTAACACGCTGTCTAACCTGTATCTCCTCTACCTATAACACACTGTCTAACCTGTATCTCCTCTACCTATAACACACTGTCTAACCTGTACAGCCTCTACCTAACACACTGTCTAACCTGTACAGCTCTACCTAACACACTGTCTAACCTGTATAGCCTCTACCTAACACACTGTCTAACCTGAGCAGCTCTACCTAACACACTGTCTAACCTGTACAGCTCTACCTAACACACTGTCTAACCTGTACAGCCTCTACCTAACACACTGTCTAACCTGTACAGCCTCTACCGAACACACTGTCTAACCTGTACAGCTCTACCTAACACACTATCTAACCTATACAGCCTCTACCTAACACACTGTCTAACCTATACAGCTCTACCTAACACACTGTCTAACCTGTACAGCCTCTACCTAACACACTGTCTAACCTGTACAGCCTCTACCTAACAAACTGTCTAACCTGTACAGCCTCTACCTAACACACTGTCTAACCTGTACAGCCTCTACCTAACACACTGTCTAACCTGTACAGCTCTACCTAACACACTGTCTAACCTGTACAGCCTCAACCTAACACACTGTCTAACCTATACAGCTCTACCTAACACACTGTCTAACCTGTACAGCCTCTACCTAACACACGGCCTAACCTGAACAGCTCTACCTAACACACTGTCTCACCTGTACAGCTCTACCTAACACACTGTCTAACCTGTACAGCCTCTACCTAACACACTGTCTAACCTGTACAGCCTCTACCTAACACACTGTCTAACCTGAACAGCTCTACCTAACACACTATCTAACCTATACAGCCTCTACCTAACACACTGTCTAACCTATACAGCTCTACCTAACACACTGTCTAACCTGTACAGCCTCTACCTAACAAACTGTCTAACCTGTACAGCCTCTACCTAACAAACTGTCTAACCTGTACAGCCTCTACCTAACAAACTGTCTAACCTGTACAGCCTCTACCTAACAAACTGTCTAACCTGTACAGCCTCTACCTAACACAATGTCTAACCTGTACAGCCTCTACCTAACAAACTGTCAAACCTGTACAGCCTCTCTCTAACACACTGTCTAACCTGTACAGCCTCTACCTAACACGCTGTCTAACCTATACAGCTCGACCTAACACACGGTCTAACCTGTACAGCCTCTACCTAACACACTGTCTAACCTGTATCTCCTCTACCTATAACACACTGTCTAACCTGTACAGCCTCTACCTAACACACTGTCTAACCTGTACAGCTCTACCTAACACACTGTCTAACCTGTATAGCCTCTACCTAACACACTGTCGAACCTGAGCAGCTCTACCTAACACACTGTCTAACCTGTACAGCTCTACCTAACACACTGTCTAACCTGTACAGCCTCTACCTAACACACTGTCTAACCTGTACAGCCTCTACCTAACACACTGTCTAACCTGTACAGCCTCTACCTAACACACTGTCTAACCTGTACAGCCTCTACTGAACACACTGTCTAACCTGTACAGACTCTACCTAACACACTGTCTAACCTGTATAGCCTCTACCTAACACACGGTCTAACCTGAACAGCTCTACCTAACACACTGTCTCACCTGTACAGCTTTACCTAACACACTGTCTAACCTGTACAGCCTCAACCTAACACACTGTCTAACCTGTACGGCATCTACCTAAGACACTGTCTAACCTGTACAGCCCCTACCTAACACACTGTCTTACCTGTACAGCCTCTACCTAACAAACTGTCTAACCTGTACAGACTCTACCTAACAAACTGTCTAACCTGTACAGCCTCTACCTAACACACTGTCTAACCTGTACAGCCTCTACCTAACAAACTGTCAAACCTGTACAGCCTCTCTCTAACACACTGTCTAACCTGTACAGCCTCTACCTAACACACTGTCTAACCTGTACAGCTCTACCTAACACACTGTCTAACCTGTACAGCCTCTACCTAACACGCTGTCTAACCTGTATCTCCTCTACCTATAACACACTGTCTAACCTGTAGAGCCTCTACCTAACACACTATCTAACCTATACAGCCTCTACCTAACACACTGTCTAACCTGTACAGCTCTACCTAACACACTGTCTAACCTGTATAGCCTCTACCTAACACACTGTCTAACCTGAGCAGCTCTACCTAACACACTGTCTAACCTGTACAGCTCTACCTAACACACTGTCTAACCTGTACAGCTCTACCTAACACACTGTCTAACCTGTACAGCCTCTACCTAACACACTGTCTAACCTGTACAGCCTCTACCTAACACACTGTCTAACCTGTACAGCTCTACCTAACACACTGTCTAACCTGTACAGCCTCTACCTAACACACTGTCTAACCTGTACAGCTCTACCTAACACACTGTCTAACCTGTACAGCCTCTCTCTAACACACTGTCTAACCTGTACAGCCTCTACCTAACACACTGTCTAACCTGTACAGCCTCTACCTAACACACTGTCTAACCTATACAGCTCTACCTAACACACTGTCTAACCTGTACAGCCTCTACCTAACACACTGTCTAACCTGTACAGCTCTACCTAACACACTGTCTAACCTGTACAGCCTCTACCTAACACACTGTCTAACCTGTACAGCTCTACCTAACACACTGTCTAACCTGTACAGCCTCTCTCTAACACACTGTCTAACCTGTACAGCCTCTACCTAACACACTGTCTAACCTGTACAGCCTCTACCTAACACGCTGTCTAACCTGTATCTCCTCTACCTATAACACACTGTCTAACCTGTATCTCCTCTACCTATAACACACTGTCTAACCTGTACAGCCTCTACCTAACACACTGTCTAACCTGTACAGCTCTACCTAACACACTGTCTAACCTGTATAGCCTCTACCTAACACACTGTCTAACCTGAGCAGCTCTACCTAACACACTGTCTAACCTGTACAGCTCTACCTAACACACTGTCTAACCTGTACAGCCTCTACCTAACACACTGTCTAACCTGTACAGCCTCTACCGAACACACTGTCTAACCTGTACAGCTCTACCTAACACACTATCTAACCTATACAGCCTCTACCTAACACACTGTCTAACCTATACAGCTCTACCTAACACACTGTCTAACCTGTACAGCCTCTACCTAACACACTGTCTAACCTGTACAGCTCTACCTAACACACTGTCTAACCTGTACAGCCTCAACCTAACACACTGTCTAACCTATACAGCTCTACCTAACACACTGTCTAACCTATACAGCTCTACCTAACACACTGTCTAACCTGTACAGCCTCTACCTAACAAACTGTCTAACCTGTACAGCCTCTACCTAACAAACTGTCTAACCTGTACAGCCTCTACCTAACACACTGTCTAACCTGTACAGCCTCTACCTAACACACTGTCTAACCTGTACAGCTCTACCTAACACACTGTCTAACCTGTACAGCCTCAACCTAACACACTGTCTAACCTATACAGCTCTACCTAACACACTGTCTAACCTGTACAGCCTCTACCTAACACACGGCCTAACCTGAACAGCTCTACCTAACACACTGTCTCACCTGTACAGCTCTACCTAACACACTGTCTAACCTGTACAGCCTCTACCTAACACACTGTCTAACCTGTACAGCCTCTACCTAACACACTGTCTAACCTATACAGCCTCTACCTAACACACTGTCTAACCTGTACAGCCTCTACCTAACAAACTGTCTAACCTGTACAGCCTCTACCTAACAAACTGTCTAACCTGTACAGCCTCTACCTAACAAACTGTCTAACCTGTACAGCCTCTACCTAACAAACTGTCTAACCTGTACAGCCTCTACCTAACACAATGTCTAACCTGTACAGCCTCTACCTAACAAACTGTCAAACCTGTACAGCCTCTCTCTAACACACTGTCTAACCTGTACAGCCTCTACCTAACACGCTGTCTAACCTATACAGCTCGACCTAACACACGGTCCAACCTGTACAGCCTCTACCTAACACACTGTCTAACCTGTATCTCCTCTACCTATAACACACTGTCTAACCTGTACAGCCTCTACCTAACACACTGTCTAACCTGTACAGCTCTACCTAACACACTGTCTAACCTGTATAGCCTCTACCTAACACACTGTCGAACCTGAGCAGCTCTACCTAACACACTGTCTAACCTGTACAGCTCTACCTAACACACTGTCTAACCTGTACAGCCTCTACCTAACACACTGTCTAACCTGTACAGCCTCTACCTAACACACTGTCTAACCTGTACAGCCTCTACCTAACACACTGTCTAACCTGTACAGCCTCTACTGAACACACTGTCTAACCTGTACAGACTCTACCTAACACACTGTCTAACCTGTATAGCCTCTACCTAACACACGGTCTAACCTGAACAGCTCTACCTAACACACTGTCTCACCTGTACAGCTTTACCTAACACACTGTCTAACCTGTACAGCCTCAACCTAACACACTGTCTAACCTGTACGGCATCTACCTAAGACACTGTCTAACCTGTACAGCCCCTACCTAACACACTGTCTTACCTGTACAGCCTCTACCTAACAAACTGTCTAACCTGTACAGACTCTACCTAACAAACTGTCTAACCTGTACAGCCTCTACCTAACACACTGTCTAACCTGTACAGCCTCTACCTAACAAACTGTCAAACCTGTACAGCTCTCTCTAACACACTGTCTAACCTGTACAGCCTCTACCTAACACACTGTCTAACCTGTACAGCTCTACCTAACACACTGTCTAACCTGTACAGCCTCTACCTAACACGCTGTCTAACCTGTATCTCCTCTACCTATAACACACTGTCTAACCTGTAGAGCCTCTACCTAACACACTATCTAACCTATACAGCCTCTACCTAACACACTGTCTAACCTGTACAGCTCTACCTAACACACTGTCTAACCTGTATAGCCTCTACCTAACACACTGTCTAACCTGAGCAGCTCTACCTAACACACTGTCTAACCTGTACAGCTCTACCTAACACACTGTCTAACCTGTACAGCTCTACCTAACACACTGTCTAACCTGTACAGCCTCTACCTAACACACTGTCTAACCTGTACAGCCTCTACCTAACACACTGTCTAACCTGTACAGCTCTACCTAACACACTGTCTAACCTGTACAGCCTCTACCTAACACACTGTCTAACCTGTACAGCTCTACCTAACACACTGTCTAACCTGTACAGCCTCTCTCTAACACACTGTCTAACCTGTACAGCCTCTACCTAACACACTGTCTAACCTGTACAGCCTCTACCTAACACACTGTCTAACCTATACAGCTCTACCTAACACACTGTCTAACCTGTACAGCCTCTACCTAACACACTGTCTAACCTGTACAGCTCTACCTAACACACTGTCTAACCTGTACAGCCTCTACCTAACACACTGTCTAACCTGTACAGCTCTACCTAACACACTGTCTAACCTGTACAGCCTCTCTCTAACACACTGTCTAACCTGTACAGCCTCTACCTAACACACTGTCTAACCTGTACAGCCTCTACCTAACACGCTGTCTAACCTGTATCTCCTCTACCTATAACACACTGTCTAACCTGTATCTCCTCTACCTATAACACACTGTCTAACCTGTACAGCCTCTACCTAACACACTGTCTAACCTGTACAGCTCTACCTAACACACTGTCTAACCTGTATAGCCTCTACCTAACACACTGTCTAACCTGAGCAGCTCTACCTAACACACTGTCTAACCTGTACAGCTCTACCTAACACACTGTCTAACCTGTACAGCCTCTACCTAACACACTGTCTAACCTGTACAGCCTCTACCGAACACACTGTCTAACCTGTACAGCTCTACCTAACACACTATCTAACCTATACAGCCTCTACCTAACACACTGTCTAACCTATACAGCTCTACCTAACACACTGTCTAACCTGTACAGCCTCTACCTAACACACTGTCTAACCTGTACAGCCTCTACCTAACAAACTGTCTAACCTGTACAGCCTCTACCTAACACACTGTCTAACCTGTACAGCCTCTACCTAACACACTGTCTAACCTGTACAGCTCTACCTAACACACTGTCTAACCTGTACAGCCTCAACCTAACACACTGTCTAACCTATACAGCTCTACCTAACACACTGTCTAACCTGTACAGCCTCTACCTAACACACGGCCTAACCTGAACAGCTCTACCTAACACACTGTCTCACCTGTACAGCTCTACCTAACACACTGTCTAACCTGTACAGCCTCTACCTAACACACTGTCTAACCTGTACAGCCTCTACCTAACACACTGTCTAACCTGAACAGCTCTACCTAACACACTATCTAACCTATACAGCCTCTACCTAACACACTGTCTAACCTATACAGCTCTACCTAACACACTGTCTAACCTGTACAGCCTCTACCTAACAAACTGTCTAACCTGTACAGCCTCTACCTAACAAACTGTCTAACCTGTACAGCCTCTACCTAACAAACTGTCTAACCTGTACAGCCTCTACCTAACAAACTGTCTAACCTGTACAGCCTCTACCTAACACAATGTCTAACCTGTACAGCCTCTACCTAACAAACTGTCAAACCTGTACAGCCTCTCTCTAACACACTGTTTAACCTGTACAGCCTCTACCTAACACGCTGTCTAACCTATACAGCTCGACCTAACACACGGTCCTAACCTGTACAGCCTCTACCTAACACACTGTCTAACCTGTATCTCCTCTACCTATAACACACTGTCTAACCTGTACAGCCTCTACCTAACACACTGTCTAACCTGTACAGCTCTACCTAACACACTGTCTAACCTGTATAGCCTCTACCTAACACACTGTCGAACCTGAGCAGCTCTACCTAACACACTGTCTAACCTGTACAGCTCTACCTAACACACTGTCTAACCTGTACAGCCTCTACCTACCACACTGTCTAACCTGTACAGCCTCTACCTAACACACTGTCTAACCTGTACAGCCTCTACCTAACACACTGTCTAACCTGTACAGCGTCTACTGAACACACTGTCTAACCTGTACAGACTCTACCTAACACACTGTCTAACCTGTATAGCCTCTACCTAACACACGGTCTAACCTGAACAGCTCTACCTAACACACTGTCTCACCTGTACAGCTTTACCTAACACACTGTCTAACCTGTACAGCCTCAACCTAACACACTGTCTAACCTGTACGGCATCTACCTAAGACACTGTCTAACCTGTACAGCCCCTACCTAACACACTGTCTTACCTGTACAGCCTCTACCTAACAAACTGTCTAACCTGTACAGACTCTACCTAACAAACTGTCTAACCTGTACAGCCTCTACCTAACACACTGTCTAACCTGTACAGCCTCTACCTAACAAACTGTCAAACCTGTACAGCCTCTCTCTAACACACTGTCTAACCTGTACAGCCTCTACCTAACACACTGTCTAACCTGTACAGCTCTACCTAACACACCGTCTAACCTGTACAGCCTCAACCTAACACACTGTCTAACCTATACAGCTCTACCTAACACACTGTCTAACCTGTACAGCCTCTACCTAACACACGGCCTAACCTGAACAGCTCTACCTAACACACTGTCTCACCTGTACAGCTCTACCTAACACACTGTCTAACCTGTACAGCCTCTACCTAACACACTGTCTAACCTGTACAGCCTCTACCTAACACACTGTCTAACCTGAACAGCTCTACCTAACACACTATCTAACCTATACAGCCTCTACCTAACACACTGTCTAACCTATACAGCTCTACCTAACACACTGTCTAACCTGTACAGCCTCTACCTAACAAACTGTCTAACCTGTACAGCCTCTACCTAACAAACTGTCTAACCTGTACAGCCTCTACCTAACAAACTGTCTAACCTGTACAGCCTCTACCTAACAAACTGTCTAACCTGTACAGCCTCTACCTAACACAATGTCTAACCTGTACAGCCTCTACCTAACAAACTGTCAAACCTGTACAGCCTCTCACTAACGCACTGTCTAACCTGTACAGCCTCTACCTAACACGCTGTCTAGCCTATACAGCTCGACCTAACACACGGTCTAACCTGTACAGCCTCTACCTAACACACTGTCTAACCTGTATCTCCTCTACCTATAACACACTGTCTAACCTGTACAGCCTCTACCTAACACACTGTCTAACCTGCACAGCTCTACCTAACACACTGTCTAACCTGTATAGCCTCTACCTAACACACTGTCTAACCTGAGCAGCTCTACCTAACACACTGTCTAACCTGTACAGCTCTACCTAACACACTGTCTAACCTGTACAGCCTCTACCTAACACACTGTCTAACCTGTACAGCCTCTACCTAACACACTGTCTAACCTGTACAGCCTCTACCTAACACACTGTCTAACCTGTACAGCCTCTACTGAACACACTGTCTAACCTGTACAGACTCTACCTAACACACTGTCTAACCTGTATAGCCTCTACCTAACACACGGTCTAACCTGAACAGCTCTACCTAACACACTGTCTCACCTGTACAGCTCTACCTAACACACTGTCTAACCTGTACAGCCTCAACCTAACACACTGTCTAACCTGTACGGCATCTACCTAAGACACTGTCTAACCTGTACAGCCCCTACCTAACACACTGTCTTACCTGTACAGCCTCTACCTAACAAACTGTCTAACCTGTACAGACTCTACCTAACAAACTGTCTAACCTGTACAGCCTCTACCTAACACACTGTCTAACCTGTACAGCCTCTACCTAACAAACTGTCAAACCTGTACAGCCTCTCTCTAACACACTGTCTAACCTGTACAGCCTCTACCTAACACGCTGTCTAACCTATACAGCTCTACCTAACACACTGTCTAACCTGTACAGCCTCTACCTAACACACTGTCTAACCTGTATCTCCTCTACCTATAACACACTGTCTAACCTGTACAGCCTCTACCTAACACACTGTCTAACCTGTACAGCTCTACCTAACACACTGTCTAACCTGTATAGCCTCTACCTAACACACTGTCTAACATGAGCAGCTCTACCTAAAACACTGTCTAACCTGTACAGCTCTACCGAACACACTGTCTAACCTGTACAGCCTCTACCTAACACACGGTCTAACCTGAACAGCTCTACCTAACACACTGTCTCACCTGTACAGCTCTACCTAACACACTGTCTAACCTGTACGGCATCTACCTAACACACTGTCTAACCTGTACAGTTCTACCTAACACACTATCTAACCTATACAGCCTCTACCTAACACTCTGTCTAACCTGTACAGCCTCAACCTAACACACTGTCTAACCTGTACGGCATCTACCTAACACACTGTCTAACCTGTACAGCCTCTACCTAACACACTGTCTAACCTGTACAGCCTCTACTGAACACACTGTCTAACCTGTACAGACTCTACCTAACACACTGTCTAACCTGTATAGCCTCTACCTAACACACGGTCTAACCTGAACAGCTCTACCTAACACACTGTCTCACCTGTACAGCTCTACCTAACACACTGTCTAACCTGTACAGCCTCAACCTAACACACTGTCTAACCTGTACGGCATCTACCTAAGACACTGTCTAACCTGTACAGCCCCTACCTAACACACTGTCTAACCTGTACAGCCTCTACCTAACAAACTGTCTAACCTGTACAGACTCTACCTAACAAACTGTCTAACCTGTACAGCCTCTACCTAACACACTGTCTAACCTGTACAGCCTCTACCTAACAAACTGTCAAACCTGTACAGCCTCTCTCTAACACACTGTCTAACCTGTACAGCCTCTACCTAACACGCTGTCTAACCTATACAGCTCGACCTAACACACTGTCTAATCTGTACAGCCTCTACCTAACACACTGTCTAACCTGTACAGCCTCTACCTAACACACTGTCTAACCTGTATCTCCTCTACCTATAACACACTGTCTAACCTGTACAGCCTCTACCTAACACACTGTCTAACCTGTACAGCTCTACCTAACACACTGTCTAACCTGTATAGCCTCTACCTAACACACTGTCTAACCTGTACAGCTCTACCTAACACACTGTCTAACCTGTACACCCTCTACCTAACACACTGTCTAACCTGTACAGCCTCTACCTAACACACTGTCTAACCTGTACAGCTCTACCTAACACACTGTCTAACCTGTACAGCCTCTACCTAACACACTGTCTAACCTATACAGCCTCTACCTAACACACTGTCTAACCTGTACCTCCTCTACCTAACACACTGTCTAACCTGTACAGCCTCTACCTAACACACTGTCTAACCTGTACAGCTCTACCTAACACACTTTCTAACCTATACAGCCTCTACCTAACACACTGTCTAACCTGTACAGCTCTACCTAACACACTGTCTAACCTGTACACCCTCTACCCAACACACTGTCTAACCTGTACAGCCTCTACCTAACACACTGTCTAACCTGTACAGCTCTACCTAACACACTATCTAACCTATACAGCCTCTACCTAACACACTGTCTAACCTATACAGCTCTACCTAACACACTGTCTAACCTGTACAGCCTCTACCTAACACACTGTCTAACCTGTACAGCCTCTACCTAACACACTGTCTAACCTGTACAGCCTCTACCTAACACACTGTCTAACCTATACAGCTCTACCTAACACACTGTCTAACCTGTACAGCCTCTACCTTACACACTGTCTAACCTGTACAGCCTCTACCTAACACACTGTCTAACCTGAACAGCTCTACCTAACACACTGTCTAACCTGTACAGCCTCTACCTAACACACTGTCTAACCTGTACAGCCTCTACCTAACACACTGTCTAACCTGTACAGCCTCTACCTAACACACTGTCTAACCTGTACAGCCTCTACCTAACACACTGTCTAACCTGTACAGCCTCTACCTAACACACTGTCTAACCTGTACCTCCTCTACCTAACACACTGTCTAACCTGTACAGCCTCTACCTAACACACTGTCTAACCTGTACAGCTCTACCTAACACACTGTCTAACCTGTACAGCCTCTACCTAACACACTGTCTAACCTGTACAGCCTCTACCTAACACACTGTCTAACCTGTACAGCTCTACCTAACACACTATCTAACCTATACAGCCTCTACCTAACACACTGTCTAACCTATACAGCTCTACCTAACACACTGTCTAACCTGTACAGCCTCTACCTAACACACTGTCTAACCTGTACAGCCTCTACCTAACACACTGTCTAACCTGAGCAGCTCTACCTAACACACTGTCTAACCTGTACAGCTCTACCTAACACACTGTCTAACCTGTACAGCCTCTACCTAACACACTGTCTAACCTGTACAGCCTCTACCTAACACACTGTCTAACCTGTACAGCCTCTACCTAACACACTGTCTAACCTATACAGCTCTACCTAACACACTGTCTAACCTGTACTAACACACTGTCTAACCTGTACAGCCTCTACCTAACACACTGTCTAACCTGAACAGCTCTACCTAACACACTGTCTAACCTGTACAGCTCTACCTAACACACTATCTAACCTGTACATCCTCTACCTAACACACTGTCTAACCTGTACAGCCTCTACCTAACACACTGTCTAACCTGTACAGCCTCTACCTAACACACTGTCTAACCTGTACAGCCTCTACCTAACACACTGTCTAACCTGTACCTCCTCTACCTAACACACTGTCTAACCTGTACAGCCTCTACCTAACACACTGTCTAACCTGTACAGCCTCTACCTAACACACTGTCTAACCTGTACAGCCTCTACCTAACACACTGTCTAACCTGTACAGCTCTACCTAACACACTATCTAACCTATACAGCCTCTACCTAACACACTGTCTAACCTATACAGCTCTACCTAACACACTGTCTAACCTGTACAGCCTCTACCTAACACACTGTCTAACCTGTACAGCCTCTACCTAACACACTGTCTAACCTGAGCAGCTCTACCTAACACACTGTCTAACCTGTACAGCTCTACCTAACACACTGTCTAACCTGTACAGTTCTACCTAACTCACTGTCTGACCTGTACAGCTCTACCTAACACACTGTCTAACCTGTACACCCTCTACCCAACACACTGTCTAACATGTACAGCCTCTCTCTAACACACTGTCTAACCTGTACAGCCTCTACCTAACACGCTGTCTAACCTTTACAGCTCGACCTAACACACTGTCTAACCTGTACAGCCTCTACCTAACACACTGTCTAACCTGAAGAGCCTCTACCTAACACACTGTCTAACCTGTATCTCCTCTACCTATAACACACTGTCTAACCTGTACAGCCTCTACCTAACACACTGTCTAACCTGTACAGCTCTACCTAACACACTGTCTAACCTGTATAGCCTCTACCTAACACACTGTCTAACCTGTACAGCCTCTACCTAACACACTGTCTAACCTGTACAGCTCTACCTAACACACTGTCTAACCTGTACACCCTCTACCCAACACACTGTCTAACCTGTACAGCCTCTACCTAACACACTGTCTAACCTGTACAGCTCTACCTAACACACTATCTAACCTATACAGCCTCTACCTAACACACTGTCTAACCTATACAGCTCTACCTAACACACTGTCTAACCTGTACAGCCTCTACCTAACACACTGTCTAACCTGTACAGCCTCTACCTAACACACTGTCTAACCTGTACAGCCTCTACCTAACACACTGTCTAACCTATACAGCTCTACCTAACACACTGTCTAACCTGTACAGCCTCTACCTAACACACTGTCTAACTTGTACAGCCTCTACCTAACACACTGTCTAACCTGAACAGCTCTACCTAACACACTGTCTAACCTGTACAGCTCTACCTAACACACTATCTAACCTGTACATCCTCTACCTAACACACTGTCTAACCTGTACAGCCTCTACCTAACACACTGTCTAACCTGTACAGCCTCTACCTAACACACTGTCTAACCTGTACAGCCTCTACCTAACACACTGTCTAACCTGTACCTCCTCTACCTAACACACTGTCTAACCTGTACAGCCTCTACCTAACACACTGTCTAACCTGTACAGCTCTACCTAACACACTATCTAACCTATACAGCCTCTACCTAACACACTGTCTAACCTGTACAGCTCTACCTAACACACTGTCTAACCTGTACACCCTCTACCCAACACACTGTCTAACCTGTACAGCCTCTACCTAACACACTGTCTAACCTGTACAGCTCTACCTAACACACTATCTAACCTATACAGCCTCTACCTAACACACTGTCTAACCTATACAGCTCTACCTAACACACTGTCTAACCTGTACAGCCTCTACCTAACACACTGTCTAACCTGTACAGCCTCTACCTAACACACTGTCTAACCTGTACAGCCTCTACCTAACACACTGTCTAACCTATACAGCTCTACCTAACACACTGTCTAACCTGTACAGCCTCTACCTAACACACTGTCTAACCTGTACAGCCTCTACCTAACACACTGTCTAACCTGAACAGCTCTACCTAACACACTGTCTAACCTGTACAGCTCTACCTAACACACTATCTAACCTGTACATCCTCTACCTAACACACTGTCTAACCTGTACAGCCTCTACCTAACACACTGTCTAACCTGTACAGCCTCTACCTAACACACTGTCTAACCTGTACAGCCTCTACCTAACACACTGTCTAACCTGTACAGCCTCTACCTAACACACTGTCTAACCTGTACCTCCTCTACCTAACACACTGTCTAACCTGTACAGCCTCTACCTAACATACTGTCTAACCTGTACAGCTCTACCTAACACACTTTCTAACCTGTATAGCCTCTACCTAACACACTGTCTAACCTGTACAGCCTCTCTCTAACACACTGTCTAACCTGTACCTCCTCTACCTAACACTCTGTCTAACCTGTACAGCCTCTACCTAACACACTGTCTAACCTGTACAGCTCTACCTAACACACTGTCTAACCTGTACAGCCTCTCTCTAACACACTGTCTAACCTGTACAGCCTCTACCTAACACACTGTCTAACCTGTACAGCCTCTACCTAACACACTGTCTAACCTGTACAGACTCTACTTAACACACTGTCTAACCTGTATAGCCTCTACCTAACACACTGTCTAACCTGTACAGCCTCTACCTAACACACTGTCTAACCTGTACAGCCTCTACCTAACACACTGTCTAACCTATACAGCTCTACCTAACACACTGTCTAACCTGTACAGCCTCTACCTAACACACTGTCTAACCTGTACAGCCTCTACCTAACACACTGTCTAACCTGAACAGCTCTACCTAACACACTGCCTAACCTGTACAGCTCTACCTAACACACTATCTAACCTGTACATCCTCTACCTAACACACTGTCTAACCTGTACAGCCTCTACCTAACACACTGTCTAACCTGTACAGCCTCTACCTAACACACTGTCTAACCTGTACAGCCTCTACCTAACACACTGTCTAACCTGTACCTCCTCTACCTAACACACTGTCTAACCTGTACAGCCTCTACCTAACACACTGTCTAACCTGTACAGCTCTACCTAACACACTGTCTAACCTGTATAGCCTCTACCTAACACACTGTCTAACCTGTACAGCCTCTCTCTAACACACTGTCTAACCTGTACCTCCTCTACCTAACACTCTGTCTAACCTGTACAGCCTCTACCTAACACACTGTCTAACCTGTACAGCTCTACCTAACACACTGTCTAACCTGTACAGCCTCTCTCTAACACACTGTCTAACCTGTACAGCCTCTACCTAACACACTGTCTAACCTGTACAGCCTCTACCTAACACACTGTCTAACCTGTACAGCCTCTACCTAACACACTGTCTAACCTGTACAGCCTCAACCTAACACACTGTCTAACCTGTACAGCCTCTACCTAACACACTGTCTAACCTGTACGGCCTCTACCTAACACTGTAGTTGTTATGCTTCTTACAGCCTGGTCTTCATCACTCTGCAGTCACACATAGCCAACAGGCTGATGCTATACATGTAGATCTAACATCTTCTTTTCAGCACCACATCAGCTTTACAGTGGAACAGCAGGGGGAAAAGAAAAACGGAACGAAATTTTCAATTAACCTCCTTTGATCGGCTCCTGAAGTGTGGATATGAAACGTTCCGCTAGCTAACGATGCGTATCATTTCCAATTTGCGGTCCCGTTATCTGGAGTTCATCCGGGCTGATCGCACAGCTACTCATTCCAAGTGGGATTAGATGTGTGGAATATATATTTTACCCCATGCTCATCATCCTACACGCTGGATTAAGAGCAGAGGCCAGGTTTTCACTCTCTAAATGACACAAACAGGGAATCATCACCAGGGAACTAAGGGAACTCTGGGGTATTGAACCATGTCCCTGAACTCTGCTGGTCAGATAGTCTTTTGACCTCTAGAAACTGATCTGATTGTTTTCTTAAGGGGAAGCTTTTCAAATTCAGTATGTCTTGCTGTAATTGAAAGATTGTCTTTGAACATGTGATTCTGGCAGACAGACATGCTGCAGGGATCAATTGTTATGGTAGATACAAATATATCAAATAAACTGGGTTGTTTTTTACCATTGTTTGTGTTCATTCAGCATTATACCGCAGCCGCATGCCCGACTAGCATCACCACACTGGATGGTTCCGACCTTGAATATGTGGACACCTATAAGTACCGAGGTGTCTGGCTCGACTGCAAACTCTCCTTCCAGACTCATATCAAACATCTCCAATCGAAAATCAAATCAAGAGTCGGCTTTCTATTCCGCAACAAAGCCTCCTTCACTCACGCTGCCAAGCTTACCCTAGTAAAACTGACTATCCTACCGATCCTCGACTTCGGCGATGTCATCGACAAAATTGCTTCCAACACTCTACTCAGCTAACTGGATGCAGTTTATCACAGTGCCATCCGTTTTGTCACTAAAGCACCTTATACTACCCACCACTGCGACTTGTATGCTCTAGTCGGCTGGCCCTCGCTACATATTCGTCGCCAGAACCACTGGCTCCAGGTCATCTACAAGGCCATGCTAGGTAAAGCTCCGCCTTATCTCAGTTCACTGGTCACGATGGCAACACCCATGCTGCCTGTGACTGGAACAAATTGCAAAAATCGCTGATGTTGGAGACTTTTATCTCCCTCACCAACTTCAAACATCAGCTATCTGAGCAGCTAACCGATCGCTGCAGCTGTACATAGTCTATTGGTAAATAGCCCACCCATTTTCACTTACCTCATCCCCACAGTTTTTATTTATTTACTTTTCTGCTCTTTTGCACACCAATATCTCTACCTGTACATGATCATCTGATCATTTATCACTCCAATGTTATTCTGCAATATTGTAATTATTCGCCTACCTCCTCATGCCTTTTGCACACATTGTATATAGACTCCCTTTTTTTCTTTTTTTTCTACTGTGTTATTGACTTGTTAATTGTTTACTCCGTGTGTAACTCTGTGTTGTCTGTTCACACTGCTATGCTTTATCTTGGCCAGGTCGCAGTTGCAAATGAGAACTTGTTCTCAACTAGCCTACCTGGTTAAATAAAGGTGAAATAAAATAATAATAATAATAATTATACATCAGCAGATAGCATAAATGTTTGTGACTTATCGTGCCAATATGCAAGCATAGATATCAGTCAGTTAGATGTGCAACAATTCAAACTACTGTACTATAAGCACCTCTGTACTTAGTGGGATCAATCCTAACTGTTTCAACGCTACAAACAGGAGGCCGAGGAAAGAGCAGAGGAGCGTTGTTGCTATGGTCTTTACTTACAGTAAGACTGGAGACCATGACATAGCTAATGTTCTTAATCTGGTTAAAGACCATTAGACAGACTGAGAGGTAGCGATAATGAATTAGAGACAATAAAGCAGCTTTTAAACAGACCCTGTTAGGTGTAACGCTAGGTAGCAGGCTAGCCTATGTAGCACTCACTGAGTACTCCGGCTCTGTGCTAATGATGAGACCAGGGGTTCATTTCCACACAGGTCGATATTGGCTGGATGCAGTGGATAGTTTGGAATGTCTAAATTATCTGTACTGAACTTCCCGCTGGCTCTGATGTGATTGTAATTTGAGCTTATTGTAATTCGATTTCACACTTCTCCCCTTATCTGACTTTTGGTGTTATGAACCAATGAGTTCAGAATGCATGTACGCATGTAAAGTATTTTGACTTTGATGCCCTGTGTTAAGTTGGAATCTGTGAGAGAAGTAGTGCTGGGCTAAAATATAGTTCAGTAGGATAAAGAGTGGATTCTCTCTGTCTCTCTCTCTCTCTCTCTCTCTCTCTCTCTCTCTCTCTCTCTCTCTCTATCCCTCTCTCTCCTCTCTCTCTCTCTCTCTCTCTCTCTCTCTCTCTCTCTCTCTCTCTCTCCCCTCTCTCTCTCTCTCTCTCTCTCTCTCTCTCTCTCTCTCTCTCTCTCTCTCTCTCTCTCTCTCTCTCTCTCTCTCTCTCTCTCTCTCTCTCTCTCTCTCTCTCTCTCTCTCTCTCTCTCTCTCTCTCTCTCTCTCTCTCTCTCTCTCCCCCTCTCTCTCTCTCTAGCTCCTAGCTCTCTCTCTCTCTCTCTCTCTCTCTCTCTCTCTCTCTCTCTCTCTCTCTCTCTCTCTCTCTCTCTCCCTCTCTCTCTCTCCCTCTCTCTCCCTCTCTCTCTCTCTCTCTCTCTCTCTCTCTCTCTCTCTCTCTCTCTCCCCCTCTCTCTCTCTCTCTCTCTCTCTCTCTCTCTCTCTCTCTCTCTCTCTCTCTCTCTCTCTCTCTCTCTCTCTCTCTCTCTCTCTGTCTCTCTCTCCACCATGAAGTCTCCATGTCAGGCAATTAAGCACCCTGAGTCCTCTTTAGATCAGCCAGAGATACTTGCTTCTGTTGGTTTGAAAGACAGAGGCACAAAAGACTCTCTTTCAAAGAGGCTTCTCACAGAGAACCACAGTCTCTAATTGCCTGTCTCAGTAGGGTCTCCTTGAAAATCGGCCTATTCTGAGAGATTGGAAGCAATAAACAATACTGTTATGAATAAAACATTAATCACAATTGTTCCATGTCAGGAAATATAAACAAATTATTGCCGTTTGTAAATATTTTATGCATGGCTTTCCCCTGTCTCTCTCTTGCCTTGTGGCCCTGAGAGTTGAAAGACGCCTGTTCCTGCGTTTTGTTAAACATTAATAAGGTGAGCGCCAAAGAAAAGTCTTTCATCTTCAGGGCTCCTATCTGTTCTCTGTTCCTCTCCTTCACTATCCTCTACTCCTCTCCCTCTCCCCTCTCACCTCTCTGCTCCCTTACCCTCTCATCTTTATCCCCTCTTATTTCTCCTAATTTCATCTCCTCTCTCTGCTACTCTCATCTCTTCCCTCCTGTTCTCTGCTTTCCCTATTCTCTTTTTTTTTGCTCTTGCTCTTCTCTTTTCTCTCTTCTCCTACTCACCTGTGCTGACTGATTGTGCCATCACCCTGTGTTCCCCCCAGTGAATCATCTCAGATCTAGGTTACTCAAATGACATTTAAATCTAATTTTCCGCAGCTTTTTCTGTTGCTGCACATCCTTCCTCACGCCATCCTCAGGTAACCAAGCCTCTGCTGAGACAAAATATCTTGGTAGCATTTTGATAGGATTCCAAATGATCTCTGAGCCCGCAATACCTTATATATACATATTTAATGCATATATATATATTTCTCCATGTTATATATTCTATGTACAGTGCCTTCGGAAAGTATTCAGACCCTTTGACTTTTTCCACAATTTGTAAGGTTTCAGCCTTATTCTAAAATTGATAAGATCGGGAGGGAGGGCTCATCAATCTACACACAATACCCCATAATAACAAAGCAAAAACAGGTTTGCCTCTGAAAAACATCCCCACAGCATGATGCTGCTACCACAAAGCTTCACTGTAGGAATGGTGCCAGATTTCCTACAGGCATGACACTTGACATTCCGGCCAAAGAGTTCATTCTGGGTTTCATCAGACCTGAGAATGTTGTTTCAAGCAGGCTATCATGTACCTTTTACTGAGGAGTGGCTTCCGTCTGGCAACTCTACCATAAAGGCCTAATTGGTGGAGTGCTACAGAGACGATTGTCCTTCTGGAAGGTTCTCCCATCTCCACAGAGGAACTAGAGCTCTGTGAGAGTGACCATCATGTTCTTGGTCACCTCCCTGAGGAAGGCCCTTCTCCCCCGATTGCTCAGTTTGGCCTGGCAGCCAGCTCTAGGAGGAGTCTTGGTGGTTCCAAACATCTTCCATTTAAGAATGACAGAGGCCACTGTGTTCTTGGGGACCTTCAATGCTGCAGAAATGTTTTGGTAACCTGTGCCTTAACGTTCATCCTGACTCGGAGTTCTACGAACAATTCCTTCGACCTTATGGCTTGGTTTGTGCACTGTTGACATGCACTGTGAACTGTGGGACCTTATATAGACAGGTGTGTGCCTTTCCAGATCATGTACAATCAATTTAATTTATCACAGGTGGACTCCAATGAAGTTGTAGAAAGATCTCAAGGATGATCAATGGAAACAGGATGCACCCGAGCTCAATTTAGAGTCTCATAGCAAAGGGTCTGAATACTTATGTAAATAAGTTACTTCTGTTTTTTTGTTTTTAATACATTTGCAAAAATGTCTAAAAACCTGTTTTTGCTTTGTCATTATGGGGTATTGTGTGTAGATTGCTGAGGAAATTGTTTTATTTAATACATTTTAGAATAAGGCTAATAACATTTAAAAATTCTTTCCGAAGGCACTGTACAATGATGTAAATTGCATGAAATTTGTTCATAAAAGGCCATTTTTAATCGGACCGCAAATAAAATGATCGATTCATGCAGTTATTGTATTGTAATGGATATATTTTCACCGTTGTCCGTGGTGGTCTGCGAATCCACAAACGTCTGGCTACTTTGCCATGTAAACAAAGAACAGTTTCTAAAAGTGCATATCCAAGGCTCTGGTCTGGGTTTCCCAAAAGCATTGTAGCACTAAGATAATCTTCCATCCATTTAGTGTCCATGGAATTAAGATGACCTTAATGCTATAATGCTTTTAGGAATCCCCGCCCTGCTCTGTCCCAGGAGTGAGGGTAAACGGTAGGCATGTTCTCTGCTATCCACTTTATGTTTTCATTATTATTTTGGGTATAGTGGACGGTTACCATATTTATTTTTCATGCGTTAAGGGGTCAGGTAAAAAATATATTTTACCTAAGGGAGGGTCATGCATTTTCATTTCAGATAGGTTTGATTTTCTCCAGGTATCCCTCATTATAAACAACGTACAGTCCCTTATTGAAAGTTCTTTGTGTTCTGGGAAACACGTGAGTTCTTCGGCCGTTATGGAAATGACACATCTGCACTTGTAAGTTTGTGTTCCATCGCTATCAGGAAACCGGGCCCTGGCTATCAGTTCATAGACATGACCATTTGCATTTATGCAAGTCATACAGTGTGGATTCTCCCTTTAAAGAGGGGAGGTGGAGAATATCAACATCTGCTTTACATTAAACACATATCATTTCCTGTAAGTGACTCTCAAAGTACTGAATAAGTTGGCTGAGTGAGGCCCCCCTCCAGTGTTTTACTTGTTGAGGCTACTTACCACTAAAGGTACCTACTTCCCACTATTTGGACCGGCCATCCTTTTTGGTGGAATCCAGACTGGCCCTAAAAAGACACCACTTCGATACAGTGACTTTTCGTAGAAGGTTAAGAGAGCATTTTCACTAGCCCTAACCTTTTTCCTAACCTTAACCTAATTCTTCCAGTGGGAGGTCCAGTCCGGACCAAATCTGATCTAATCATAGACGTCTATTTCAGATTTGCTCGTATACGGACTGGCCTTGATTTGGCCCAAACATAGACGTTGATAATTGGTTCAGATTTGGTTCGGTCCGGACCTTGATTTGGCTGAAACCTTGGTGGAAACAACTTGGGACACACAAAGGTTACAGTCCTGTGTGCATCAGATACGCACTGATTTTGAGGTAGTCATCCAAATTTTTCCCCCGAGATAACAGTGGCATACTCTGACATCACGCAGCTGAGGAGTTGGATGTTCCAGTGGGAGGAGGACATCAACAAGCGCATAGAGATGGCCCGGCTCTCTGTCAACCAGCTGGTGTTTGCATTTCTCCATGACAGGCGCATGCCCACAATCCACCACCCTGCCATCAAACAGTGTGTCCCTGGGCAGTATCTTAGGGATCGCGTGCATCTCTTGGATGAGGGATACGACCTCTTCCTTGAGAGTCAGAGCTGGTCTCTCCTAGCAAGATGCATCCACTAGTACACACCACACTCACTGCCACTTGCCTGTCACTTCAGGAACACAAAGGTTATTTTAAGAGCCAACTAATACATTAAAATAAGTGTGTGTGTGTGTGTGTGTGTGTGTGTGTGTGTGTGTGTGTGTGTGTGTGTGTGTGTGTGTGTGTGTGTGTGTGTGTGTGTGTGTGTGTGTGTGTGTGTGTGTGTGTGTGTGTGTGTGTGTGTGTGTGTGTGTGTGTGTGTGTGTGTGTGTGTGTGTTTGTGTCAGGAGGGGGCTGTCAAAACTATAAATGAAAGAATGGTCAAATGTCTCCTCCGGAAGACAAATCCACAATCTTCTGATCCACAGCCGGGAACTCTAATCATAACACCATAAACCCTGTTCCTAACACACTGACTACGACAGTTGATTTAAATGGACAATCTGGAAGCGTTTGTTCCAAAATAATTTTGTTAATTCACTCAGGACTGATTGTAAGTTTATTTCTCTTGCTTGGTTAAAAAACAATAATCTAAAACAGTTGATTTGTTGAAAGTAGACTCATTTAATCACATATCTAACCAAGCTAGCGAGCATTTCATTTTATTTTGATAGAGAACAGCAGCTTGCGCAAGCAACGATTCTTATGTTGTTTTACCACACTCCCGGACTACTTTTTACCTGTAGATGGCGACTTCAGATTTTCTGGGAACACACAGAAAAGTAACTTGACTATGTGTTGATGAGTTGACAAATGTTAATAATGATACGAAGGGAGGAGAGCTGAAATGTATTCTACATGTCTGAAGTAGTGATGATTTCAGTCGAGTCTGGTAAGTTGTCTGACGCTAGCATGCATTTGCACGCTAGCAGTGCACAACTGAACTGAGGCTCTGTTTACACATACGTTTGGGGTTCAACATAGCTAGCTTACTGTTTCTTAAGAAAGTAATTTGTTTTTTTCTCAGCTATGGTTTGTATTGTGGTCTTGGTTGCTCTAGTCGAGGAAATGTAGCACAGTGTAGTGTTAGTCCTGTCTGAAATCTCATCTTAAGGTAGCTTGGTCTATGGAGTAGCCTACCTAGCTAGTTTTCCAATGCCCATTGCATGCATTGTAGTGAGCTAGCTGGTAACTAGCTCTCTTTGTGACAGTTTCCCAAAATTTGGCATTGGCTTCGAACCTATTTAGCTAGCTAGCTATGTTTGTGGAAGAATGTAGCTAGGATATATTGTTTTTTTATTTTGTATTTATCCGTTATTTTACCAGGTAAGTTGACTGAGAACACTTTCTCATTTGCAGCAATGACCTGGTGAATAGTTACAGGGGAGAGGATGGGGATGAATGAGCCAACTGTAAACTGGGGATTATTAAGTGACCGGGCCAGATTGGGAATTTAGCCAGGACACCAGGGTTAACACCCCTACTCTTACGATAAGTGCCATGGGATCTTTAATGACCTCAGAGAGTCAGGATACCCGTTTAACGTCCCATCCGAAAGACTGTACCCTACACAGGGCAGTGTATCCAATCACTGCCCTGGGGCATTGGGATATTTTTTTAGACCAGAGGAAAAAGTGCCTCCTACTGGCCCTCCAACACCACTTCCAGCAGCATCTAGTCTCCCATCCAGGAACTGACCAGGACCAACCCTGCTTAGCTTCAGAAGCAAGCCAGCAGTGGTATGCAGGGTGGTATGCTGCTGGCAACATTGAGTTGTGGTACAGTCTTGTTGGGGTAACGCTGTCTACCTAACTAGCTAGTTCAGTAGTGAACATAAGCAATGCATCTGATTGATTCTAGCAAGCACTTAGGTTTAACGTTAGCTAGCTACGTTTTATGTAAGAAAGTATGATATATATGAACTGGCCATACGAGTTAACGTTACATTCTTACATTGGCTAACATTACCTAGCTAATGTAAACTGGCTACCACAGCAGCCAAGGAGGTTCACTAGTGTCGTGTCTTTGGCTATGCCGGATGAAGTGATATGACATGCTATTCTATAAAATAATTTCGCGGTAATTAATATCACATGATTGAGCTAATCATGTAAATGTAATTAACTAGAGAGTCGGGCTAAATAATATAAATACATTTATAGAGCTGTTATCTTCCGAATAAACTCTTAAAGACCTAGTAATATTTTACATCAATAGCAGTCAATATCAATCGTCACCTTAATTCAGTCTCATCTGAAAGTTGTAAATTCTTGGTTATCTGCACGAACCCTGGCTAACAAATCAAATCAAATCAGCAGTACAAAATTGGGTTTAATTATTTATTTACTAAATACCTAACTAATCACACAGAATTACACATACACATAATTAAATCATAACTTGATTACAAATTATGTCATAAAGGAAAACTTCCCTTGCTGGTGGAACAGATATGACAGCTTGTTACACAAAGGAAAATGGCTGGGTTTGAGTGAAAGAGCGGGAAGACTGAGGGACACAGGGAGAAGCTGTGCTATCGTAAATACAGTATCTGATGGATTCTAAATTACCGCCCATTTGGAAAAGGAAAATGCAATAAATATTTACTCTGAGCTGCACTTCGGTAGGTTGGTGGTAGATGGAAGGCCGTGTTGCCAAACCGAGTTCTTTGAAGAATGTCTCTGGTTGTCAATTGGATACGTTGCAGTAATGTCGTTGGGTGATAGATGGGATACTCTGTCTGTTCCTTCCTAACCCTCGTTTGCATCTGCTGTTGCTAACTCAACGGCTAGGAGGTATCACTTCTGTAGTGAATAAGAGTTCAAAGTTCATACCATTCGCAACCAAAGATCACGCTGATGTTGGCTTCATTCTGTAGTTATTATCTGAACCATTCTGACATAGGACCGTCATCCTACATACTCAGATCAGGAGGTTATATTGTCGTCAAGGACTTACAGTACATAGGAAGGGAGAGGAGGGCGTGTTTGAAAAGTTGTATAGCCCATGTCCCTTCACAGGGGCGGGCCACTGATTGAGCAGCCCTATCTTATGAAGACCCAAATCTCACATTTTAGAAGCTAAAATCACATTTCATCCCATCACAAATAATTTCATATTCAAACATTTAAATTGAAAAACAATTCCATGTGAATCCGATAACTCTGATGTGTAGACTTTCCACTGTAGAGTTTATGTCATCTTATCATTGAAGAGAATGTCTCAGATGACAACTGAACTGACGTCATATTCATTAAGTACCACTGCATATGTTCAATTGGTCGGATTACCAGAATATAGTTAATTTCCCCCCACCTACTGATGTTCCCAGAATCTAAATGTTAACCAAGGGTTTTGCAAATGTAACGTCAGTAGGGTAGAGAGAGGAAAAAGGGGGGAAGAGGTATTTATGACTGTCATAAACCTCCCCCCCAGGCCAACATCATGACACTAGTTTACACACTTCTGTTCAAAAGTTTGGGGTCAAAAAAAGAGAAGGTTTTGGGGGAGCAGCTTCATTAAATAGTACCCACAAAACACCAGTCTCAAAGTCAACAGTGAAGAGGCGACTCCGGGATGCTGGCCTTCTAGACAGAGTTGCACAAAAAAGCCATATCTCAGACTGGGCAAAAGAACATAGACACTGGACAGAGGAACTCTGCCTAGAAGGCCAGCATCCCGGAGTCGCCTCTTCACTGTTGACATTGAGACTGGTGTTTTGCAGGTATTATTTAATGAAGCTGCCAGTTGAGGACTTGTGGGGCATCTGTTTCTCAAACTAGATACTCTAGCATACTTGTCCTCTTGCTCAGTTGTGCACCGAGACTAATCAAACCCACAAATGCTGATGCTCCAGATACTCAACTAGTCTAAAGAAGTTTTATTGCTTCTTTAATCAGAATAACAGTTTTAAGCTGTGCTAACATAATTGCAAAAGGGTTTTCTAATGATCAATTAGCCTTTTAAAATGATAAACTTGGATTAGCTAACAAAACGTGCCATTGGAACACAGGAGTGATGGTTGCTGATAATGGGCCTCTGTACGCCTATGAAGATATTCCATAAAAAATCTCCCGTTTCCAGCTACAATAGTCATTTACAACATTAACAATGTCAACACTGTATTTCTGATCAATTGTATGTTATTTTAATGGACAAAAAATGTGCCTTTCTTTAAAAAACAATGCCATTTCTAAGTGACCTCAAACTTTCAAATGGTAGTGTATGTGCATATTTGTTTGTGCTCTGATTAAAGGTCAGCAGTGTCTAGGTCAGCAGTTTACACATCATGACTTCCGCCTTATAAGAAAAACCGTAGTTGGCAAAATATAGCTCGCTTTCCTCACTTGTTGGTTAGCTACCTAGCTCTCATCTCATCTGACTCCTATAATGTTATGTTAGCTAGCTATATAGCTACCTAGCTAATCAAAACAGATGAACACAAAACACTTCTCATGAATATTTCTTCATTTTAGTCAGCTAAACGCATAATCCTTGATTGCACATGGTTTTACTATAATATTAAATGGAGTCAGGTATATCAAATGTAGATTGTCAAATCATATTTAGCACTACACACCATCCTGTGAAGTTCATCATATCTTATTTAATCTGTAGCCTAATAAACTGTGTGGTTTCCCAAGTCATAGTAAAATGACCACACACCATATCATCACGTGACTCAAAGTTTACTTCGATATGATGGTTATTATATCAATATTTGTGCATAATGACAATACCACCGCCATTTCTTGCATTATACATTTTACCGACACAAGAAGATCCCATGTCAAACGAACAAATGATCTGTCAGCATTTATAACATTTGACCGAAATGTCTTGTTTCCATCACAGCTGTTGTGATTTTTCGAAAACGTGGTGAAAGACAATGTATAATATGTGCATTTGTGCTTGATGATTTGTAAGTAGTTTTAAGTAAACTTTAATAGGTTGATGTTTTCCTTGGCATATTGTCAATAAATATATATTCTATACATAATTTTAGTACTCCTTTATGTGAGTAAAAATGACTTTTTTTCTTTCTTAAAAATGTCCATCTTTATTTTATCAAGACCAATATGTGGTATGTTAGATATTAAAGATAGATTATTAAAAATGAATCAATGAGTATCAGAAATCAAGGTAAGACTCAAGTGCAGACTGTGTGAAGTAACAATGTTTATTGTAACAGGGGCAGGCAAATGACAGGTCAAGGCAGGCTGGGGTCGATAATCCAGAGTAGAGGTCAAGGTACAGGATGGCGGGCAGGCTCAGGGACAGGCAGAGTGGTCAGGCGGGCGATTACAGGGTCAAGGCTCAAAAACCAGGAGGACGAGAAAAAGAGAGACTGGGGAAAACAGGAAATGAGACAAAACGCTGGTTGACTTGAACAAACAAGACAAAACTGGTAACAAACTTCTTCTTTGTCTGATGATGAGTAGGAAGGATCGGACCAAAATGCAAAGTCCATGTTAATATTTATTTTAACTCAGAACACTAAGACAAAATAACAAAAATAGACCAACACGAAACAGTTCTGTCTGGTATAGAGACAGAAAACAACTACCCACACCCATAGTGGGAAAACAGGCTGCCTAAGTATGGTTCTCAATCAGAAACAACGATTGACAGCTGCCTCTGATTGGGAACCATACCAGGCCAAACACATAGAAATATAAACACAAGAACAAAACATAGAATGCCCACTCCAACTCACGCCCTGACCAACCTAAAATAGAGACATAAAAAAGGAACTAAGGTCAGGACGTGACAGAACTGGCACAGACAGACAGAAAACACAGGTATAAATACCCAGAGGATAAGTGGGGGAAATGGGCGAGACCTGGAGGTGGTGGCGACAAGCACAAAGACAGGTGAAACAGATCTGTGCGTGACAATGAGAAGGTTATAGTCCAAAGCAACCTGCCTACATGTTTTTTGAAGTACAGTCGATCAACATAACTACTTTACTAGATAAAAGCCGTTTGCTAGAAAACGTTGATAGAGCAGGATTTTGGCCTTTCGATGCTCGTGTGGATTTTCTCATGTGGATTTTTTTGACCCAAGTTAGGACAGATTTGAATGTCATTTTCATGTGTCATTTTCATAACACATGTGGAACCAAAAAAGTGTTAAACAAATCAAAATATATTTTACATTTGAGATTCTTCAAAATAGCCCTCTTTTGCCTTGATGACGGCATTGCACACTCTTGTCATTCTCTTGTTCTACATTGTAGAAAGTAGTCAAAATAAAGAAAGCCTTTGAATGATTAGGTGTGTCCTAACATTTGATTGGTTCTGTACTTGGAATTGAATTGAAAAGTCAATCACAAATGTCAGTATGAGGCACATGGCCAAAATGTCCCTGTCCAGTTGAACTACTTTTAAAGTCCCAGTGCAGTCAGAAACGGGATTTGCCTCTGTTTATATGTATACATGTATTTCCACACTTTGAGGTTGGAATAATACTGTGAAATTGTGAAAATTATGATAATGCCCTTTTAGTGTAAGAGCCCTTTACACTCATACCCTTTACACTCGTACCCTTTACACTCGTACCCTTTACACTTGTACCAGGTTGAAATGGTAGAATTGGTAGAATTTAGAATTTATATGTACAGCATGGCGTGAAATGCAACTGTTAAAGTATATGCGATGTCTACATTTGGCTTCTCTACGGCCTCTGCATGATGGATCAACACTCAGGGTGGGGACAGACAGCTCATCTTAGTATGGAGCGCAGTTCACAATGCATGTAGACCTATCATCTCATCATGGTAACTTTAGCTAGGCCAACATTTGCTGCAGCATAGTCTATGCTACAATAATATAAAGACCGAATTTGTGTCTAATTTACCCATCTCCATCTGGCTTTCACCTTATTTTTTAATTGTAAAGATTATCATTTTTTAATAGCAACTGCAGAGTCTTAAAACAGCCTATCACTCAAATATCACTTTAAATCGGTGCACGCGTGAGCACTCTCTCGCAGTCATTCTCACTCACTATCAACTCCATTCAAATTGCATCCAAAATAGATCATTCTGTTCTAGATTGATACACTACATGACCAAAAGAATGTGGACACCTACTCGTCGAACATCTCATTCCAAAATCATGGGCATTAATATCTACTTGGTCCCCCTTTTGCTGCAATAACAGCCTCCACTCTTCTGGGAAGGCTTTCCACTAGACGTTGGAACCCAACTACCTCATTCCCATATTGTTATTTATTTTTTGCTCCTTTGCACCCCAGTATCTTTACTTGCACATCATCTTCTGCACATCTATCACTCCAGTGTTAATGCTAAAATTAAATTATTTCGCCACTATGGCCTATTTATTGCCTTACCTCCATAATCTTAGTACATTTGCACACACTGTATATAGATTTTTCTATTGTGTTATTGACTGTACATTTGTTTATCTCATGTGTAACTCTGTGTTGTTTGTGTCGCACTGCTTTGCTTTATCTTGGACAGGTCGCAGTAGTAAATGAGAACTTGTTCTCAACTACAAACTGACTTGTTGGAAAGGTGGTTAAATAAAGGTGAAATAAAAAATGTAAAAAAGTCTGCGGGGACTTGCTTCCGTTCAGCCACAAGATCATTAATGAGGTCAGGCTATTAGGTTATTATGCCTGGCTCACAGTCGTCATTCCAATGAATCCCAAAGGTGTTCGATGGGGTTGAGGTCAGGGCTCTGTACAGGCCAGTCAAGTTCTTCCACACCGATCTCGACAAACCATTTCTGTATGGACCTCGCTTTGTGCACGGGGTCATTGTCATGCTGAAACAAGGAAAGGGCCTTCCCCAAACTGTTGTCACAAAGTTTGAAGCACAGAATCGTCTAGAATGTCATTGTATGCTGTAGTGAGTTAGTAGTGAGTGTTGCAACCGAGGATAGCTGATATTTACGTGCTACTCACTTCAGCACATGGCGATCCGTTCTGTGAGCTTGTGTGGCCACTTCGCGGATGAGCCGTTGTTGCTCCTAGATGTTTCCACTTCACAATAACAGCACTCACAGTTGACCAGGGCAGCTCTAGCAGGGCAGAAATTTTACAAACTGACTTGTTGGAAAGGTGGCATCCTATGACAGTGCCATGTCAATGAGATCTTGAGTAAGGTCATTCTACTGTTTGTCTATGGACGTTGCATGGCTGTGTGCTTGATAGTATACACATGTCCACTAATTTGATGGGGTTTCCTCATACTTTTGTATATATAGTGTATATAGCCCTATATATACAGTGCCTTTGGAAAGTATTCAGACCCCTCATCAATTTACACACAATACCACATAATGATGAAGTGAAAACAGGTTTGTAAACATTTTTGCAAATGTATTAAAAATAAAAAAAACAGAAATACCTTATTTAAATAAGTATTCAGCACCTTTGCTATGAGACTCGAAATTGAGCTCAGGTGCATCCTGTTTCCATTGATCATTCTTGAGATGTTTCCACAACTTGACTTGAGTCCATCTGTGGTAAATTCATACACTTGTCTATATAAGGTCCTACAGTTGACAGTACATGTCAGAGCAAAAACCAAGCCATGAGGTCGAAGGAATTGTCCGTAGAGCTCCGAGACAGGATTGTGTCGAGGCATAGATCTGGGGAAGAATATCAAAAAATGTCTGCAGTATTGAAGGTCTCCAAGAACACAGTAGCCTCCATCATTCTTAAATGGAAGAAGTTTGGAACCACCAAGACTCTTCTTACAGCTGGCAGCCCGGCCAAACTGAGCAATCGGGGGAGAAGGGCCTTGGTCAGGGAGGTGACCAAAAACCCAATGGTCACTCTGACAAAGCTCTAGAGTTCCTCTGGGGAGATGGGAGAACCTTCCAGAAGGACAACCATCTCTGCAGCACTCCACCAATGTGGCCTTTATGGTAGAGTGCCCAGATGGTAGCTGCTCCTCAGTTAAAGGCACATGACAGCCGGCTTGGAGTTTGCCAAAAGGCACCTAAAGACTCTAAGACCATGAGAAACAAGATTCTCTGGTCTGATGAATCCAGGGTTGAACTATTTGGCCTGAATGTCAAGCGTCACGTCTGGAAGAAACCTGGAACCATTCCTAAATTCCTGGAACCATTCCTATTCCTGTGAAGCATGGTGGTGGCAAAATCATACTGTGGGGATATTTTTCAGCAGCAGGGACTGGGAGACTAGTCAGGATCGAGGCAAAGATGAACGGCGCAAAGTACAGTGAGATCCTGCTCCAGACCTCAGACTAAGGCGAAGGTTCACTTTCCAACAGGACAACGACCCTAAACACAGACAGGCTTCAGGACAAGTCTCTGAATGTCCTTGAGTGGCCCAGCCAGAGCCCAGGTTTGAAGCCGATCGAACATCACTGGAGAGATCTGAAAATAGCTGTGTAGCAATGCTCCCAATCCAACCTGACAGAGCTTGAGAGGATCTGCAGAGTGGGATAGGAGAAACACCCCATATACTGGTGTGCTAAGCTTGTAGCGTCATACCCAAGAGGACTCGAGGCTGTAATCGCTGCCAAAGGTGCTTCAAAGTACTGTGTAAAGGGACTGAATGCTTATGTAAATGAGATATTTCATTTTTTTATACACATGTGCAAAAATTGGGGGAAAAAAAAAATCTAATACGTTTTAGAATAAGGCTGTAACATTACAAAATGTGGAAAAAGGCAAGGGGTCTGAATACTTTTAGAATACACTGTATACTTTATAATGCTTTTGAATGACACTTCCTGTTTTGGTGGAAATACTGGGTTACTGGGAAGAAAAGTGATTTATTCTCTGGATAGAACATTTGTAAAATACCACAAAAATGTTCTACGCTATTGGGCACTGATTAACACCTCAATTGTGGCAGTACAGTAACATGCTATACATGACATCAGAGCTCTGGCTCTGCGCTTCACAGCGCTGTATGGGTTTTGACTGACAGGCATTATGAACATGTGCACCGCACACAATTTGATGTCTGAGTGAGGGAAATGCTGTAGATTAAGAGGACTCTATCTCTTTTGAGATATGAGACATTGATGATTATAATTAATACCGCTTTGATGTCATACAAGCATGCCAAACACCTGTGAGTCCAAATGTGCACTTCACATTTCCATATCATAAAATTAATGTCATACACAGGTCAATGTTTATGATCAATGTGTTTGATGTACAGTTACAATATGACATGGAGTCATACCCTGGGTTGTTCTAGCCTATGTTTGTATATAGCAATGTTCACATATAACTGGTTATAACTCCAATTCTGTTTGTGATATTAAGATTCTAACAACGGAAATGTATTATATAGACTTATTTAGGCAAAGTCAATGACGGAGGGTGGCATTGGTATTGGTATTTTTTAATTAATTGTTTTGTTGTAATTTAATATATATATATATATATATATTATTCATGAGCAGTCAAAATTAATGTTTTAGCATTTCTAGTGTTAATTGAGAATTAAACAAAAAAAAATCAACATTTGTTAGTTTTCTTCCAGACTGCATTTTAGATACACATGTTGCGTGTAAGGAGGAATCAGGAGGATAGAATTATGGTCAGATTTGCCAAATGGAGGGAGACGGAGAGCTTTGTACACGTCTCTGTGCCTCTGGATGAGTGTTTTGCTGTTTGTTTATGGCAGAATACAGCTCATTGAGGGTGGTCTTAGTGCCAGCATTAGTCTGTAGTGGTATGTAGACAGCTACGAAAAATACAGATGAAAACTCTCTAGTTAGATAGTGTGGTCTACAGCTTATCATGAGATACTCTAACTCAGGCGAGCAAAACTCGAGACTTCCTTAGATATCGTGCACCAGCTGTTGTTTACAAATATACATAGACCACCACCCCTTGTCTTACCAGAGGCTGCTGTTCTATCCTTCCAATACAGTGTATAACACACCAGCTGTATGTTATTCATGTCGTCGTTCAGCCACGACTCGGTGAAACATAAGATATTACAGTTTTTAATGTGTCGTTGGTAGGATATAGGTAGTTTTAGTTTGTCCAGTGTATTATTCAGTGATTGTACGTTGGCCAATAGTACGGATGGCAAAGGCAGATTAGCAACTCATCGGCAGATCCTGACAATGCACTCCGGTCTCTTTCTGTTATACCTCTTCTGTCTTTTTCTCCTGCGAATGACGGGGGTGAGGGCCTGTTCCGGTGTCTGGAGTAAATTCCTCTCTTCCGACTCATTAAAGAGAAATTCTTCGTCCAGTTCAAGGTGAGTAATCGCTGTTTTGATTTTCAGAAACTCTTTTTGGTCATAAGAAATGGTAGCAGCAACATTATGTACAAAATTATTATTGCTTTTATGAACTATCTAAGGTAAAATGCAGTAATTTGCCACAACATTGATTTCTTAATTTGTTTTTTTTGTGTCATTTGAAATGAGGAATTGTTGATGTTGTCAAAATGAAAAGTAGTTGATGATTTTAAGTCTGGTGTACCATTCATGAACATTTGATCTCATAAAGATCTATTTTTAGAGTTTAGCACTAAATAGAAAATAGTACATTTTTCCTTGTGATCTTCATACTCACTAAATGTGTCTGTTGATCTGCATATGGGTCTGTCTTCCCGTGTGATGGAAAATACATTTTTTAAATAACTTAGAAAAGTTTTTCTTTAAAATGTCAAATACTTCTAGCAGGACCATTATATCAAATATTAAGGTCAGAAAGTGTTATTATCATCAGTGTCCACCTGCAGAGAATTAAGTAGTGAATTCTGGTAGTGCTCTACATTCTGAGTGTTACGGAAGAAGCCATTCACTATGAATGAGAGGAGGGCATGGGAAGGGGGGATGGAGGAAGAGAGGGAGGGGGTGGAGGTATAAAGCGAACTGGGGATGAGAATCTGCCCGGGGCACATCGATTAGGTCTGACACAGCAGGGACAGGCCTAAGGCCAGACAGGTCTCTCTGTTTGTGTGTGTGTGTGTGTGTGTGTGTGTGTGTGTGTGTGTGTGTGTGTGTGTGTGTGTGTGTGTGTGTGTGTGTGTGTGTGTGTGTGTGTGTGTGTGTGTGTGTGTGTGTGTGTGTGTGTGTGTGTGCTTGCGTGTGTGTGGTGTTTATGTGTATGTATGCCTGTGCATGAGTGTGTGTGTGTGTGTGTGTGTATTTATGCCTACATCCATGCATGTGTGTGTGTCTCTGGAGCCAGGTCTCCACTGACCACAGGGACCTCAGAGCTGTCAGCAGTGTTTAGCCTGGATACAGTGCCGGGTCTCCCCAGTGACTCCTCTCTGACTCAGAGAGACAGACGGCGGTCCCCAGGCCAGGGCCTGCAGCCCACACACCTGGGCAGTGTCTCAAATAGCACTCTAATCCCTATATCGTGCACTACTTTTTTGACCAGTGCCTGTAGGGCGTTGGTCAAAAGTAGTGCACTATATAGGAAATTGGTCAAATGCAGTGACCTATATATGGAATAGTGTGGCATTTTGGATGCACAACTGACCCCACTGGGAGAGAGGCTTTGCCACCAGCAGCAGTTCCTGGATGGGAGACCAGATGCTGTTGGAAGTGGTGTTGGAGGGCCAGTAGGAGGCACACTTTCCTCTGGTCTAAAAAAATATCCCAATGCCCCAGGGCAGTGATTGGGGACACTGCCCTATGTAGGGTGCCGTCTTTCGGATGGGACGTTAAACGGGTGTCCTGACTCACTGAGGTAGTTAAAGATCTCGTGGCACTTATCGTAAGAGTAGGGGTGTTAAACCTGGTGTCCTGGCTAAATGACCAATCTGGCCCTCAAACCATCACGGTCACCTAATAATCCCCAGTTTACAATTGGCTCATTCATCCCTCTCCTCTCCCCTGTAACTATTCCCCGGGTCGTTGCTGCAAATGAGAACGTGTTCTCAGTCAACTTACCTGGTAAAATAACAAATAAATAAATACACGACCACACCACACAGTCCTCTTCATTTGACTAAGGAGAGGCAGCTCGAGTTTATATCAGCCATGTAAAGCCAGAAATGTCATGGAGGCTGATAGGAAAATGTGTGGTTACGAAAGAGACAAGCGGACAAGTTGTAAGAGAAGAATAAATTAAGTAAGGAGGGAGAGGGAAGGAGGAAGAAGTGAAAGAAGTAGGAGGGGAGGAAGGGAAAATGGATGCTTTTGAATAAGAATCCAAGCAAGAAAAAGAACATCAATATTTTGAGGAACTGTAGTCTAACTTGAAGTAGACAGAGCCTTTTCTCCATAAGCCCCAAGCGTTGCTCCCAAACCCGGAAGAAACCTAGAAAGCCTTCTTTGAGGCTGCTTTAGAGAAACGCAGGGCGTAATCTACTTTCTCTTTCGCCCGAAGCGTAACAAAGAGCGAGAGAAGACTGTTTGTGATGCTAATTCTCCAGGAATAAATATGCACACAAATTCAGAAATGCCTTTTAGAGAGAGAGCACAAGAAAGGGAGGAATCTGGCACTAATCCTTTACATTTCTATAGTAGAGGTAATGTGGATGCACTGCAAAATCATCATCACATTGTTGATAATAAAATATGAATGGGACTAAATGGGACCCAAACATACAATCTCATGTTAAATCATTACATTGGAAGGATGGTTTCAACTAGTGCTGAGCGATTAGTGCTTTTTGAGGTCTTTTCGGTTTGGAAGTAAATAAGGCATAATTTTATGACTATTGAATACCAACTATCAATCACTTAGATCATGTATTTTTCAGGTAGAGATACCTCGCAAAGCAACTGCTCTCTATCCCTCTCAATAAAGCATTCTTCTATCTCTTCTCTCTCTCGCTCTCAATTCAATTGAATTCAAGGGCTTTATTGGCATGGGAAACATGTGTTAACATTGCCAAAGCAAGTGAGGTAGACAACATACAAAGTGAATATGTAAAGTGAAAAACAACAAAAATTAACAGTAAACATTACACATACAGAAGTTTCAAAACAGTAAAGACATTACAAATGTCATATTATATATATATACAGTGTTTTAACAATGTACAAATGGTTAAAGGACACAAGATAAAATAAATAAGCATAAATATGGGTTGTATTTACAATGGTGTTTGTTCTTCACTGGTTGCCCTTTTCTCGTGGCAACAGGTCACAAATCTTGCTGCTGTGATGGCACACTGTGGAATTTCACCAAGTAGATATGGGAGTTTTTCAAAATTGGATTTGTTTTCGAATTCTTTGTGGATCTGTGTAATCTGAGGGAAATATGTCTCTCTAATATGGTCATACATTGGGCAGGAGGTTAGGAAGTGCAGCTCAGTTTCCACCTCATTTTATGGGCAGTGAGCTCATAGCCTGTCTTCTCTTGAGAGCCATGTCTGCCTACGGCGGCCTTTCTCAATAGCAAGGCTATGCTCACTGAGTCTGTACATAGTCAAAGCTTTCCTTAATTTTGGGTCAGTCACAGTGGTCAGGTATTCTGCCGCTGTGTACTCTCTGTGTAGGGCCAAATAGCATTCTAGTTCGCTCTGTTTTTTTGTTAATTCTTTCCAATGTGTTAAGTAATTATCTTTTTGTTTTCTCATGATTTGGTTGGGTCTAATTGTGCTGTTGTCCTGGGGCTCTGTAGGGTGTGTTTGTGAACAGAGCCCCTGGACCAGCTTGCTTAGCTCTTCTCCAGGTTCATCTCTCTGTAGGTGATGGCTTTGTTATAGAAGGTTTGTGAATCGCTTCCTTTTAGGTGGTTGTAGAATTTAACGTCTCTTTTCTGGATTTTGATAATTAGTGGGTATCGGCCTAATTCTGCTCTGCATGCATTATTTGGTGTTTTACGTTGTACACGGAGGATATTTTTGCAGAATTCTGCGTGCAGAGTCTCAATTTGGTGTTTGTCCCATTTTGTGAAGTCTTGGTTGGTGAGCGGACCCCAGACCTCACAACCATAAAGGGCAATGGGCTCTATGACTGATTCAAGTATTTTTAGCCAAATCCTAATTGGTATGTTGTTTAATTTAATTAAGTTTAATTTATGTTTCTTTTGATGGCATAGAATGCCCTTCTTGCCTTGTCTCTCAGATCGTTCACAGCTTTGTGGAAGTTACCTGTGGCGCTGATGTTTAGGCCAAGGTATGTATAGTTTTTGTGTGCTCTAGGGCAACAGTGTCTAGATGGAATTTGTATTTGTGGTCCTGGTGACTGGACCTTTTTTGGAACACCATTATTTTGGTCTTACTGAGATTTACTGTCAGGGCCCAGGTCTGACAGAATCTGTGCATAAGATCTAGGTGCTGCTGTAGGCCCTCCTTGGTTGGTGACAGAAGCACCAGATCATCAGAAAACAGCAGACATTTGACTTCGGATTCTAGCAGGGGAGGCCGGGTGCTGCAGACTTTTCTAGTGCCCGCGCCAATTCGTTGATATATATGTTGAAGAGGGTGGGGCTTAAGCTGCATCCCTGTCTAACCCCACGACCCTGTGTGAAGAAATGTGTGTGTTTTTTGCCAATTTTAACCGCACACTTGTTGTTTATGTACATGGATTTTATAATGTCGTATGTTTTACCCCCAACACCACTTTCCATCAGTTTGTATAGCAGACCCTCATGCCAGATTGAGTCGAAGGCGTTTTTGAAATCAACAAAGCATGAGAAGACTTTGCCTTTGTTTTGGTTTGTTTGGTTGTCAATTAGGGTGTGCAGGGTGAATACATGGTCTGTTGTACGGTAATTTGGTAAAAAGACAATTTGACATTTGCTCAGTACATTGTTTTCATTGAGGAAATATACAAGTCTGCTGTTAATAATAATGCAGAGGATTTTCCCAAGGTTACTGTTGACACATATTCCACGGTAGTTATTGGGGTCAAATTTGTCTCCACTTTTGTGGATTGGGGTGATAATAATAATAATAATAATAAGTCCTTGGTTCCAAATATTGGGGAAGATGCCAGAGCTAAGTATGATGTTAAAGAGTTTTAGTATAGCCAATTGGAATTTGTTGTCTGTATATTTGATAATTTCATTGAGGATACCATCGACACCACAGGCCTTTTTGGGTTGGAGGGTTTTTATTTTGTCCTGTAACTCATTCAATGTAATTGGAGAATCCAGTGGGTTCTGGTAGTCTTTAATAGTTGATTCTAAGATCTGTATTTGATCATGTATATGTTTTTGCTCTTTATTCTTTGTTATAGAGCCAAAAAGATTGGAGAAGTGGTTTACCCATACATCTCCATTTTGGATAGATAATTCTTTGTGTTGTTGTTTGTTTAGTGTTTTCCAATTTTCCCAGAAGTGGTTAGAGTCTATGGATTCTTCAATTGCATTGAGCTGATTTCTGACATGCTGTTCCTTCTTTTCCGTAGTGTATTTCTGTATTGTTTTAGTGATTCACCATAGTGAAGGCGTAGACTCAGGTTTTCCGGGTCTCTATGTTTTTGGTTGGACAGGTTTCTCAATTTCTTTCTTAGATTTTTGCATTCTTCATCAAACCATTTGTCATTATTGTTAATTTTCTTCGGTTTTCTATTTGAGATTTTTAGATTTGATAGGGAAGCTGAGAGGTCAAATATACTGTTAAGATTTTCTACTGCCAAGTTTACACCTTCACTATTACAGTGGAATGTTTTACCCAGGAAATTGTCTAAAAGGGATTGGATTTGTTGTTGTCTAATTGTTTTTTGGTAGGTTTCCAAACTGCATTCCTTCCATCTATAGCATTTCTTAATGTTACTCAGTTCCTTTGGCTTTGATGCCTCATGATTGAGTATTGCTCTCTTTAAGTAGACTGTGATTTTGCTGTGGTCTGATAGGGGTGTCAGTGGGCTGACTGTGAACGCTCTGAGAGACTCTGGGTTGAGGTCAGTGATAAAGTAGTCTACAGTACTACTGCCAAGAGATGAGCTATAGGTGTACCTACCATAGGAGTCCCCTCAAAGCCTACCGTTGACTATGTACAGAGCCAGTGTGCGACGGAGTTGTGACCTGTTTTTGTTGGTTGTGTTGTCATAGTTGTGTCTAGGGGGGCATATGTGGGAGGGGATGCTGTCACCTCCAGGCAGGTGTTTGTCCCCCTGTGTGCTGAGGGTGTCAGGTTCTTGTCTGGTTCTGGCATTTCGGTCACCACAGACTAGTACATGTCCCTGGGCCTGGAAATGATTGATTTCCCCCTCCAGGATGGAGAAGCTGTCTTCATTAAAATATGGGGCTTCTAGAGGGGGGATATAGGTAGCACACAGGAGGACATTTTTCTCTGTTAGGATAATTTCTCTCTCTCTCTCCATGTCTGCCCCTCACTAACCTAATGTAGCAGGCTAAAAAGAAACACACAGACCGGACAAGTGGATGCGCAATGGATTATGGTCATTGTAGTTCATTACCATGTCTTCTGCACGAAACTATTTTGAATATTAGCCTGTTGGAACCTACAACATCACACAGTTTAGGCTTGATCTAATTTATCTCTAGAGAAACTGCTCAATGTGCACATTAAGCTCACAGAAGAAGAAAAAATAACAATGTCAATCAAGTTGTTTAAAAACCCCAAAATCTACACATAGCATACAAGACAAAAGACAATCCACATACAGTGCCTTCAGAAAGTACTCACAACACTCAAATTATTCCACATTTTGTTGTGTTACGGCCTAAATAGAACATTTATTAAATTGTTGTTTTTTCTCCATCTACACCCCATAATGACAAAGTGACATTTTTGTAAATGTATTGAAAATGTCAATTACATAAATATCTCATTTACATAAGTATTCACAACCCTGAGTCAATACTTTGTAGAAGAACCTTTGGCAGAGATTACAGCTGTTTATACAACAGGTGGGTCTAATTCTGAATGCTGATTGGTTAAAAGTGCATTCCAGCACACAGGCTAAATCTATGACGTTAAAATGCATATTTACTCTGTTCCATCTGACAGCGTAATCCACTGTCTCATCAGCCCAGCCAGGCAAGTTACAAACTTGATCTCCAATATAAAAAGCACCTAGACATTATTTCACATTTCTTTTAGACTAACATTTTGTTTTCAAAAGCGGAGATTTGTATAAACCTTGCTGTCTGTCTCTCCTACATTTGCAACGTTGTTTCAATATTCAAATTCGATCTCCGACTGTCCCATAGTAATGAACGTATAGGGGTCGGGAGTCGGGTCGAGAGAGGGTCAGCCAGTCGAAATCATGAATAAACCGGCATCATTTTTATGGATATAAACAAAGAAATGTCAATTGAAAAAAGGTCAAACGAAACGAATTGCAGCTAGTTTGCAGTCTTTCCAACTTCAGTTTGAAGTTATTGTGTTAGCTGTGTTGCTGGCTAGCTCCTCTGAACAACAGGTCCTCTGAACAACAGTGTCCTAGCGAGAGCATATTTTCTATGCCAGGCGAAATTGCGCATCATTAGCTCCTTGTAATGGATGTATCCAAATAAATGTCACTAGAAAACAGCTTAAACAAATGCAGCTACTGTTGTTATTCTGTCTGCATGTTACGGTTTTCTTCCGTCGAAGGAGAGTCGGACCAAAATGCAGCGTGGTAATTTCCATACATGTTTATTGAACGACAAAAACACGAACAATACAAAACAACAAACGTAACGTGAAAACCTATACAGCCTATCTGGTGACTACAAACACAGAGACAGGAACAATCACCCACGAAACACTCAAAGAATATGGCTGCCTAAATATGGTTCCCAATCAGAGACAACGATAATCACCTGACTCTGATTGAGAACCGCCTCAGGCAGCCATAGACTATACTAGACACCCCCAAGACGAAACACACCACAAAAACCCATGTCACACCCTAGCCTGACCAAATAAATGAAGATAAACACAATATATTTCGACCAGGGCGTGACACTGCACTGTTTGACGTGACTGTAAGTTAGCTGTAGTTGAATAGCTAGCAAGCAAGGGATAAGAACGTTGCCAGCATAGCAATGGAACATTTTGAACGAACGACTGGGTCGCTTCCATAGACACAGAAAAAAAAGACTGAACGACTGGGTTGCATCTCTGGCAACCAAACCAATAGAACGAACGACCAGCTGGCATGGGTAGCAACCCTAGATTTGTTTCAGGATTATATCTTATGAAAGAATGAAATACTATAAATACATTAATCAAAATAAAGTTTTTTTAATGAAAATATGTCAATCATTATTTGAATATGTTGGTGACCCATTGAATAAAAGTTGATAATGACCGAGAAGCCGATGTTTGGAGGATATATTGGCATGGGTATTGTTAGGCCCGAGACGAAGTCAAATGTTGCACACTTTGATTGTGCAACATTTGCCCATTACGCTTTACAGAATTCTTCAAGCTCTAAATTAGTTTTACCATTTTTAGGTCTGCCATCGATTTTCAAGTAGATTTAAGTCAAAACTCGACCACTCAGGAACATTCACTGTCTTTTTGGTAAGCAAGTCCAGTTAAGATTTGGTCTTGTGTTTTAGGTTATTGTCCTGCTGAATTGTAAATTCATCATCAGGCTGAACCAGGTTCTCTTCTAGGAATTTGCCTGTGCTTAGCTCTATTCTGTTTCTTTTTTATCCTGAAAAACTCCCCGGTCCTTAGCTATAATAAGCATACACATAACATAATGCAGCCAACACTATGCTTGAAAATATGGAGAGTGGTACTCAGAAGTGTGTTGTATTCGATATGCCCAAATCATAACACTTTATATTTAGGACAAAATGTTAATTGCTTTGCACATTTTTTTGCAGTATTACTTTAGTGCCTTGTTGCAAACTGGATGCATGGTTTGGAATATCTTTATTCTGTACAGTTTTCTCCTAACACAGCAATTCAACTCTGTAACTGTTTTGAAGTCACCATTGGCCTCATGGTGAAATCCCTAAGTGTTTTCCTTCCTCTTCAGCAAATGAGTTAGGTAAGAAGCCAAAGCGAAATTCCTAACTTCACCATGCTCAAAGGGATATTCAATGTCTGCTTCAGAACTTATTTAGGGTTGCCATAAGAAAGGAGTTCGATACTTATTGACTCAAGACATTTCAGCTGTTATTTTTTTTATTAATTTGTAAACATTTCAAAAACTAGAAATCCACTTTGACGTTATGGGGTATTGTGTGTAGGCCATTGAAAAGAAAATCTACATTTAATCAAATTTAAATTCAGAATGGAACACAATAAATGTAGAAAAAGGGGTGTGAATATTTTCTGAATGCACTGTATTAGGGGACAAACTGCTTGTCTATAAAAAAAAACATAAATGCCTGGTTATTCTTCCTTCCCTTTCCTCCTACTCTCTCTCTCTTCTATCCCTCCCCCGTACAAGATATACTGTATATAGGACAGAGTGAAGGAGTTGCCTTGGCCAAGGACTTACACCAAAGTCAATCCAAAAGGGGATAGTCAATGTCCCATTAAAAACACACTAAAATGTACTGTTTCACATTGAGAGCTAAGTTTGGCATGGAAAACAAGCCAGGCCGAAGTGATTCCCTTTTATCGTGCACATAAAAGTGGTGTCGAGCCGAAGCAAAGAAATTCAATGACAAAGGCATTTCATAGTGTCAGTGATTATATAAAATCAGCTACAGCATTCGGTTGAGTTAAAATAACATCAATTCTGAAATCAAAAGTCATATTTTCCATGTAAGGGAGAAAAAAGCTAATCATTGCAATAACGACAAGCAAACAAATTTAAACATAGGAAACTCATATGAATTACCTTAGACTATCCTGTGTAGCTTATCAATAAACAGCCACCCAACAAGCCACTGGCAGAGGGGTGGGACAAAACTCATAACTCACCCACATCTTCAAATATCAGATGGACTTGACCATATTCGCTACACATAAGAAGTAGGAACAACACACCTTTAAAAGAAATCACACTCAGAAATCTGACAGAGCTGATTAGCACACACTATTATATGTAATATATGTTTGAGACAACATTGTCGCAGCCTACCCAGCTATGTTAGAATGACAGTTAGTCCGAGCGTCTGAGCCAGCTGCATTTTGAGGGTAGAGTCTGCACCTTTTCTCAAACTGGTCAGTATATTTATCAGAGGGTTTGCAGGATAATTTGCTCTACAATTTATTCGCTCACACCTCGTATTAAAAGGGTGTCTGTGCATTGTAATTCGCTGACATTAAAATAAAATAAAATGTTATTCGTCACATACTTTGTAAGCAACAGGTGTAGACTAATAGTGAAATGCTTACTTATGGGCCCTTCCCAACAATGCAGAGAGAAAGAAAACAGAGAAATAATAGAAAAGTGAAACACGTAATAATAAATACACAATGAGTAATGATAACTTGGCTATATGCACGGGGTACCAATACCGAGTTGATTTGCAGGGGTACGAGGTAATTGAGGTAGATATGTACATATAACTAGGAATAAAGTGACTAGGCAACAGGATAGATAATAAACATTACCAGCAGCGTCTGTGATGAGTTAAAAAAGGTTTGTGCAAAAAGCGTTCATGCAGATAGTCTGGGTAGCGATTTGGTTAACTATTTAAGTAACTATTTCGCAGTCTTATGGCTTGGGGATAGAAGCTGTTCAAGGACCTGTTGATTCCACATTTTGTGCATCGGTACTGCTTGCTGTGAGGTAGCAGAAAGAACAGTTTATGACTAGGGTGACTGGAGTCTTTGACCATTTTTAGAGCCTTCCTCTGACACTGCGTGGTATAGAGGTCCTGGATGGCAGGGAACTCGGCCCCAGTGATGTGTTAGGATAGTACATACTACCCTCTGTAGCCCCTTGTGGTCGGATGCCAAGCAGTTGTCATACCAAGTGGTGATGTAGCCAGTCAAGATACTCTCAATGGTGCAGCTGTGTAACTTTTTAAGGATCTGAGGGCCCATGCCAAAACTTTTCAGCCTCCTGAGGGGGAACAGGCGTTGTCGTCCCCTCTTCCCAACTGTGTTGAAACCTGTCCTATGCGCAACCAAGATAAACACAGCAGAATAATCCCTCACGGTTCTAAAAAACACTGTGTTGTTGGTTAAAACTAGCTATTCATGTAAAAAAAAAAAACAAGGAATGGGTTTCTTGGTCACGATATTCATAAAACAGTTTCCACAGTCACTCTGCATACTTGTTCAAAAGGTTTTTGTGTGCCCTGCTTACAGTCCATGACCCTAGTCCAGTCTGCATGAGAAGGACCCTGAAGAGGCAGTACGTTTGTTTTGAGCTGCTCTAAAATGTCTGTATTGGGGTTTCATTGTCAAACATTGTCATCCGTGGTTCTGTTTGAAATTTCTCGCCATACATCTCACATTTCTAGACAATACGCATTGTACTGGGTCTTCACCTGATCACACCGTGGTGTGAATGGAGATTTCACTGGGTTCACTATTATTTTGGTGAGACGTGAACTGTTAAACAATGCAGAAGGACAGACTGTGCCTGCATTGTTTGTCATTGTCGTATTGACTAAAACATGAGCTGCTGTTGCCTTAAATGGACTCGCTAGTCCATGAGAAGTGCGACACCGGCTGGGAGTTTGAATATGGGGGCGGCAGAACATGTGTCTTGGGGTGCTGCTGTGCTCTCCACAGTCGCCTGAAAGGCCAACACCACTATTGTTGTCTGAAATGTCACCAGTACCTGAATGGTCGGCCTCAAAGCAGAGCTGTTTCCAAAGTGTCACCTCTCGCTCTTAGGAGCATTTAGCATTTTCAACATTTTACTCATGTTTCTTTTCCCGAGAAAAGTTTGGGGAACGCATCTCATTAGAGAAGAGTTCCAAAAGGCGTATCTTTTCCTTATCTGCCTTCAACTGCTGTAAGCAAGTGCACACTAACCCTCTAGAATTCCTCTGCCTCTTTGTGATGCATGCCAATTGTTTGCCAGGAATCAAGTATTTCATAGCTTTCAAATTAATATTGAGGCCATTCTTATCTTTCTTGATCAGCTTTTGGAACAAATCATTAATATGAGATTTCCCGAACTGAAAAAGGTCTGTAGCTTGCACCTTATCCATTGTATAGGTTAGGGGTTCCTTATAGATCAGAGAATCAAATGGAATTATCAATCAAAACTTTCTACAGACCGGTGGGTATACAACACTGAAGGATACGTCAATCCTCTCCATTAGATCTTTACATGCAAATGTGGACTTTTCCAAATTGCAAAAAGCTTAAAATTATAATAAAATCACCCACGCCGGACCGGATTTATAAGGTTATTAATATAATCCACAAAATCCTAATGATTTATCACTAGGGGCCACACTTTACTGTAGTGCTAAATAATGTATAACAATCTACATTTGATAAACCTACAGTTATGGTCAGAAGTTTACATACACTTAGGTTGGAGTCATAAAAACTACTTTTTCAACCACTCCACACATTTATTGTTAAGAAACTATAGTTTTGGCAAGTCGGGTAGGACATCTTTGTGCATGAAACAAGTCATTTTTTCAACAATTGTTTCTGAGACAGATTATTTCACTTATAATTCACTGTATCACAATTCCAGTAGTCAGAATATCACATACACTAAGTTCACTGAGCCTTTAAACAGCTTGGGAAAATCCAGAAATGTCATAGCTTTAGAAGCTTTTGTTGGGATAATTTGAGTCAATTGGAGGTGTACCTGTGGATGTATTTCAAGGCCTACCTTCAAACTCAGTGCCTCTTTTCTTGACATCATGGGAAAATCAAAATAAATCAGACCTCAGAAAAACAATTGTAGACCTCCAAGTCTGGATCATCCTTGGGAGCAATTTAAAACACCTGAAGGTACCACGTTCATCTGTACAAACAATAGTACGCAAGTATAAACACCATGGGACCAAACAGCCAAGCAGGAAGGAGACGTGTTCTGTCTCCTAGAGATGAACGTACTTTGGTGCGAAAAGTGCAAATCAATCCCAGAACAACAGCAAAGGACCTTGTGAAGATGCTGGAGGAAACAAGTACAAAAGTATCTGTATCCACAGTAAAACGAGTCCTATATTAACAACCTGAAAGGCCATAAGAAAGGAAGACGCCACTGCTCCAAAACTACGGTTTGCAACTGCTCATGGGTACGAAGAGCATACTTTTTGGAGAAATGTCCTCTGGTCTGATGAAACAAAAAAATATAACTGTTTGACCATGGGGGAGGTTTGCAAGCTGAAGAACACCATCCCAACCATGAAGCACAGGGGTGGGAGCATCATGTTGTGGGGGTGCTTTGCTGTATGAGGGACTGGTGTACTTCACAAAATAGATGGCATTACGAGGAAAGAAAATTACGTGGATATATTGAACCAACATCTCAAGACATCCTTCAGGAAGTTAAAGCTTGGTTGCAAATGTGTCTTCCAAATGGACAATGACCACAGCATACTTCCAAGGTTGTGGAAAAATGGCTTAAGGACAACAAATTTAAGGTATTGGAGTGGCCATCACAAAGCCCTGACCTCAATCACATTGATAATTTGTGGGCAGAACTGAAAAAGCGTGTGCGAGCAAGGAGGCCTACAAACCTGACTCAGTTACACCAGCTCTGTCAGGAGGAACGGGCCAAAATTCAACTTATTGTGGGAAGCTTGTGGAATGCTACCCGAAACATTTGACCCATTTTAAAGGCAATGCTACCAAATACTAATTGAGTATATGTAAACTTCTGACCCACTGGGAATGTGATGAAAGATTTAAAAGCTGAAATAAATCCTTGTCTCTGTAATGGTTCTGGTGAAAGAGAGGCGGACCAAAATGCAGCGTGGTTAGTTTTGTACATCTTTAATAAAGATTAAAGTACAACAATCTACAAAACAAGAAATGTGAAAAAAAACAAAACAGTCCTATCTGGTGCCACAAACAAAGACAGGAACAATCACCCACAAACACACAGTGAAAACCAGGCTACCTAAGTATGATTCTCAATCAGAGATAATGACTAACACCTGACTCTGATTGAGAACCATATCAGGCCAAACATAGAAATAGACAAATCAGACACACAACATAGAATGCCCACCCAGCTCACGTCCTGACCAACTGTAAGGGTTTTCCTATGGTGAAGGAGAAGCGGACCAAAATGCAGCGTGGTGGTTATTCATGTTCTTTGATAAAGGAACTAGACATGAAATAACTAACAAAACAATAAATGTGCAAAAACCTAAACAGTCCTATCTGGTGCAAACACAGAGACAGGAACAATCACCCACAAACACACAGTGAAACCCAGGCTACCTAAGTATGATTCTCAATCAGAGACAACTAATGACACCTGCCTCTGATTGAGAACCATACTAGGCCGAAACATAGAAATAACCCAAAACATAGAACAGACATAGACTGCCCACCCAACTCACGCCCTGACCATACTAAATAAATACAAAACAAAAGAAATAAAGGTCAGAACGTGACACCAACACTAAAACAAGGAAAACACACCCGAATGATGGTCAGAACGTGACAGTCTCTACTATTATTCTGACATTTCACATTCTTAAAATAAAGTGGTGATGCTAACTGACCTAAGACAGGGAATTTTTCTCTGATTAAATGTCAGGAATTGTGAAAAACTGAGTTTAAATGTATTTGGCTAAGGTGTATGTAAACTTCCGACTTCATAATAATAATGCAAGCATTATTTAATAACTTTGTAAAATGTTTGAAATCACATACAAGGTATAAAGCTTAAGTTACAAGGATATACGGACATGAACATAGCATTCACAGTCTAGGCATATAGATCGTCACGTTTATCACATTTAGATTGCTAAAGCTGCAATATGTAACTTATTGGGTGAACTGACAAAATTCACATAGAAATAAGAGTTATAGATCTGTCATTCTCATTGAAAGAAAGGCAAGTCTATGAAGCGGTAGGTAGATCTGTTCTATGTTTGCTAATTCTATGCTTCCCATTCTTAAGTTTGGTTTTTGCATAATTTATTTTTGGTTTTGTACACCATGTTCAACCACCTGAAAATACCATATTTTGAGTTATTGAAAGGATATTTAACAGTGGTTTAGATGGTACAATGATTCTTGTTTTGTAACAAACTGAAATTAGACAAACTATTAGAATTCTGGCAACAATGAAATGGCGGAGTGATTTCTAAGTATTGCACCTTTAAATACGATTTAGCACTACAGTGAAAGTGCACGGCGATGAGCTTGATGCTCCTTTCCAATAGATATCAAAGGTCTTATTCTGGTGACCCGTTTGAATTTTGTTTTACGGAAACTCACCTCTGGTGAGAAAATGTGCATATTTTCTTTATCGGATGGAAACGTAGCTAGTATGTTCTATGTATGTGCTAAAATGATTGGAACCCTTGATAAAGATGAGCAAAAAAGACTGTATAAAATAAATCATATAAATACTGAGCTATATTGTATGCTCAACATATTTTGGAATTGTCTTGTTCTATACTAATACAATTTCCCATAGAAAGATCATTTGTTTAACAAGTAATTTTATTGGCATCCTCAAGATTCTTATGAATAAAATGAAACAAAATAACATCTACATTAACATCAACTTTTAAAAAAAATTAACCTCAACTTAAGGTCAAAAGGCTTCCTTATGGTGTTGCCTGTGCTCCAGCTATTTTTCAGAAAATTGTGGATCAGATCCTATAAGGTAATGGGGTAATCTGCTGTCTTGGAGATACACTTATCACAGGGCATGACACAGAAGAGCAAATTAGATATTTTGAAGAAAGTGCTCAAAAGACTCAAAGTCTGCAATCGGAAGGTTAAAGAGAGAAATGTTCTTTCTTCCAGAACAGCGTAGCCTATCTAGGTCATGTGATAGATGCAGAGGGGATACACCCCATGAAACAGAAAACTGAAGCTATTGAGAAGGCTCCCATTCCTACAAACACCACTGAGCTCAGATCTTTTCTTTCATTACTTAACTATTATGGCAAATTCATTCCAAATCTGTCTACCATAGTTAAGCCTATGACTGCTCTACTGCAGAAAGAAGTGAAATGGGAATGGTCACAGAAAAGCCAAAGGAGGAAGCTAAGAGACATCTACTTCCTAGCCAGGTGTTGGTTCACTACAACCCGGAGCTACCGCTCATACTTGCCTGTGATGCTTCAACGGTAGGAACCGGCTCTGTTGTATCTGCTGTCATGTTGGAAATAAACCGTCTTCCTGATGTTCATGCTTTATACTGTCGAGTTCTCTTTGCAATAGCTAAAAAGAACCTTCTTCCTTTAACCAGGAATGCAACAACTAGCATTATCAATCTGTTATTACCTGAGCGTATAGACTGGGAGGATTGTCTCTTGAGGTTGGTAGTATTTCCAGTGGAAATGTTGCATTCGGTCTTGTTTGAATCCACACAATAAGTAAAGTGGGATCTTGTACCACCAGGAGACGAGCCATGGTGTCTGCCTTATTTGCATCAATGATTTGTTGCAGCCAGATTGGAGAATGGCTGGGAGAGAGGTGACTGGCTGGGCCTCGTTTCCCAGTTACGATGTAACTTAATCATTATAATGACCGGATGAATCAGTATTTACCAGATGAATCAATATTTACGAGCCAACTTTTTAAGAGTGTGACCCAAACAAGCACGTGGAGAGAACGTTCACTAAGTGTGTTGTTAAACCATGACTCAAAACTGATATGATCGAAAGAATATCAGTGCTGGGCCCAGATTCACAAAACACTTATTTTGCAAAAACTTATTAAGAAAAAAAAAGAAAGTAAATAAGATGAGTGAAATTCCTCAACAGTATCTTAAGATTTAATGATTTTCTTATGAACTTCTCAAATATCTTCTTACAAATCTTCTTACGATGCTTGTTGCTAGGCAACCATTTTAGTTAGCTATCTAGCTAGCAATGGCAATCATGTTAGCATATTTCTTACTCAAATCAAAATCAAATCTATTTATTTATAAAGCCGTTCTTACATCAGCTGATATCTCAAAGTGCTGTACAGAAACCCAGCCTAAAAACCCAAAAAACAAGCAATGCAGTTGTAGAAGCACGGAGGATAGGAAAAACTCCCTAGAAAGGCCAGAACCTAGGAAGAAACCTAGAGAGGAACCAGGCTATGAGGGGTGGCCAGTCCTCCTCTGGTTGTGCCTGTTCATAGATGACCAGCAGGGTGAATTAATAATAATCACAGTGGTTGTCGAGGGTGCAACAGGTCAGCACCTCAGGAGTAAATGTCAGTTGGCTATTCATAGCCGATCATTCAGAGTATCTCTACTGCTCCTGCTGTCTCTATAGAGAGTTGAAAACAGCGGGTCTGGGACAGGTAGCACGTCCGGTGAACAGGTCGGGGTTCCATAGCCGCAGGCAGAACAGTTGAAACTGGAGCAGCGGCATGGCCAGATGGACTGGGGACAGCAAGGAGTCATCAGGCCAGGTAGTCCTGAGGCATGGTCCTAGGGCTCAGGTCCTCCGTAAGAGAGAAGGAAAGAAAGAATTAGAGAGAACATATTTAAATTCACACAGGACACCGGATAAGACAGGAGAAATACTCCATATATAACAGACTGACCCTAGCCCCCCGACACATAAACTACTGCAGCATAAATTCTGGAGGTTGAGACAGGAAGGTTCGGGAGACTCTGTGGCTCCATCCGACGATACCACCGGACAGGGCCAAACAGGCAGGATATAACCCCACCCACTTTGCCAAAGCACAGCCCACCCACAACATGAGGGATATCTTCAACCACCAACTTACCATCCTGAGATGAGGCCGAGTATAGCCCACAAAGATCTCCGCCACGGCACAACCCAAGGGGGGCGCCAACCCAGACAGGAAGATCACGTCAGTGACTCAACCCACTCAGGTGACGCACCCCTCCTAGGGACGGCATGGAAGAGCACCAGTAAGCCAGTGACTCAGCCCCTGTAATAGGGTTAGAGAGGGGAACCGGCCAGGCAGAGACAGCAAGGGTGGTTCGTTGCTCCAGTGCCTTTACATTCACCTTCACACTCCTGGGCTAGACTACACTGATTCATAGGACCTACTGAAGAAATGAGACTTCAATATAGACTTAAAGGTTGAGACCGAGTCTGCGTCTCTCACATGGGTATGGAGACCATTCCATAAAAATGGAGCTCTATAGAAGTAAGCCCTGCCTCCAGCTGTTTGCTTAGAAATTCTAGGGACAGTTAGGAGGCCTGCGTCTTGTGACCGTAGTATACATGTAGGTATGTATTTCAGGACCAAATCAGAGAGATAGGTAGGAGCAAGCCCATGTAATGCTTTGTAGATTAGCAGTAAAACTTTGAAATCAGCCCTTGCCTTAACAGGAAGCCAGTCTAGAGAGGCTAGCACTGGAGTAATATGATCAAATTTTGGGGGTTCTAGTCAAGATTCTAACAGCCATGTTTAGCACTAACTGACTGAGATCACTGTTCTAAAACAGGTTATTTTGTTTAAAATAATCAATACTGAAACTTTCAGATTAAGTTTGTGAGTGAAGTAAAAATGTTCAATTGCTTTCATGAGCTTTTTCTCTCACTGCACTGAGTTGAAGAAAATGGTTTAGCGATCTTGGAATTAAGAACATTTCCAATAACTTTATTTTCATGAATCTAATTTCTTCTTAACTTTTTGCTTGAGAAACCTAATACATAGCGCAATAACATTTCCAATAACCTTTTTGAGAAATAGCAAACATGCTTCACTTTCTTCTTAAGTCTATAGTGAAGGATAAAATGGCCGTTAAGAAGACATTTCTTCTTCAGAAGGTTTAGTGAATCTGGCTCTCGGATCAGCTTTCTCCTTTCAAATCTTACCTTAACATAGAAATATACCACAATACTGTTGCGCCTTCTTCACCACACTGTCTGTGTGGGTGGACCATTTCAGTTTGTCAGTGATGTGTACGCCAAGGAACTTACAACCTTCCACCTTCTCCACTGCTGTCCCGTCGATGTGGATGGGGGGTGCTCCCTCTGGTGTTTCCTGGAGTACACGATCATCTCATTTGTTTTGTTGACGTTGAGTGAGAGGTTATTTTCCTGACACCACTCTCCGAGAGCCCTCACCTCCTCCCTGTAGGCTGTCTCGTCATTGTTGGTAATCAGCCCTACTACTGTTGTGTCATCTGCAAACTTGATGATTGAGTTGGAGGCGTGCATGGCCACTCAGTCAAGGGGGAGAACTGGGAGTCAAGGAAGGGGGCTGAGTACGCACCCGTGTGGGGCCCAGTGTTGAGGATCAGTGAGGTAGCTACTTTCACCACCTGGAGGTGGCCCGTCAGGTTGTCCAGGACCCAATTGCACAGGGCAGGGTTAAGACCCAGAGCCTCAAGCTTAATGATGAGCTTGGAGGGTACTATGGTGTTGAATGCTGACCTATAGTTGCTTGGAGGACGCCAGATGCTAGGGATGCAGTCTGGGCCGGCAGCCTTGCGAGGATTAACACGTTTAAACGTCTTACTCACATCGGCCACAGAAAAGGAGAGCCCACAGTCCTTGGTAGCGGGCTGCGTTGGTGGCACTGTATTATCTTCAAAGTGGCAAAGGAAGACTTTTCTGGAAGCAAGACTTCGGTGTTTGTGTTGTGGCTGGTTTTCCTTTTGTAGTCTGTGTTTGAGCTGTTGAATTGCAACTCCACTTTGTCTCTATTACCGACATTTTGCTTGTTTGATTGCCTTGCGGAGGGAATAACTACAATGTGTACATTTGGCCATATTCCCATGTCACTGCATGGTTAAATGCAGGGACACACGCTTTCAGTTTTGCGTGAATGCCGCCATCTATCCATGGTTTCTGGTTAGGGAAGGTTTTAATAGTCACAGTAAGTGCTACATCTCCTATACACATCTTTAAAATCCCACTCACAGAATCAGCGTATACGGTTGAAGTCGGAGGTTTACATACACCTTAGCCAAATACATTTAAACTCAGTTTTTCACAATCCCTGATATTTAATTCTCATAAAAATTCCTTGTTTTAGGTCAGTTAGGATCACCACTTTATTTTAAGAATGTGAAATGTCTAGTATAATAGTAATAGTAGAGAGAAAGATGTATTTCAGCTTGTATTTCTTTCATCACATTCCCAGTGGGTCAGAAGTTTACATACACTCGATTAGTATTTGGTAGCATTGCCTTTATATTTGGGTCAAATGTTTTGGGTAGCCTTCCACAAGCTTCCCACAATAAGTTCGGTGAATTATGGCCCATTCCTCCTGACAGAGCTGGTGTAACTGAGTCAGGTTTGTAGGCCTCCTTGCTCGCACACGCTTTTTCAGTTCCGCCCACACATTTTCTATAGGATTGAGGTGAGGGCTTTGTGATGGCCACTCCAATACCTTGACTTTATTGTCCTTAAGCCATTTTGCCATATGGCTTAACTTTGGAAGTATGCTTGGGGTCATTGTCCATTTGGAAGACCCATTTGCGGCCAAGCTGACAGATGTCTTGAGATGTTGCTTCAATATATCCACATCATTTTCTTTCCTCATGATGCCATCTATTTTGTGAAGTGCACCAGTCCCTCCTGCAGCAAAGCACCCCCACAACATGATGCTGCCACCCCTGTGCTTCACGGTTGGGATGGAGTTCTTTGGCTTGCAAGCCTCCCCCTTTTTCCTCAAAACATAACGATGGTCATTATGGCCAAACAGTTATATTTTTGTTTCATCAGACCAGCTGACATTTCTCCAAAAAGTACGATCTTTGTCCCCATGTGCAGATGCAAACCGTAGTCTGGCTTTTTTATGGTGGTTTTGGAGCAGTGCCTTCTTCCTTGCTGAGCGGCCTGTCAGGGTATGTCAATATAGGACTAATTTTACTGTGGATACAGATTATTTTGTACCTGTTTCCTCCAGCATCTTCACAGGGTCCTTTGCTGTTGTTCTGGGATTGATTTGCACTTTTCGCACCAAAGTACGTTCATCTCTAGGAGACAGAACGCATCTCCTTCCTGAGCAGTATGATGGCTGTTTGGTCCCATGGTGTTTATATTTGCGTACTATTGTTTGTACAGATGAACAAGGTACCTTCAGGTGTTTGGAAATTGCTCCTAAGGATAAACCAGACTTGTGGAGGTCTAAAAAAAATTGAGGTTTTGGCTGATTTATTTTGATTGTCCTATGATGTCAAGCAAAGAGGCACTGAGTTTGAAGGTAGGGCCTGAAATACATCCACAGGTACACCTCCAATTGACTCAAATTATGTCAATTAGCCTGTCAGAGGCTTCTAAAGCCATGACATACATTTCTGGAATTTTACAAGTTGTTTTAAGGCACAGTCAACTTTGTATTTCTACACTTCTGACCCACTTGAATTATGATACAGGGAATTATAAGTGAACTAATGTCTGTAAACAATTGTTGGAAAAATGACTTGTGTCATGCACAAAGTAGATGTCCTAACCGACTTGCCAAAACTATAGTTTGGGAACAAGAAATGTGTGAAGTGGTTGAAAAACGAGTTTTAATGTCTCCAACCTAAGTGTATGTAAACTTTCGACTTAAACTGTAAATCAATATTATTCTCTGAGGCTACCCGGAACACATCCCGGTATGCGTGATCAATCTTGAAACATGGATTCCGACTGGTCAGACCAGCATTGAATTTTCCTAAGCACGGATACTTCCTGTTTGAGTTTCTGTTGAGTTTCTATTGTTATTTTACTGCTGCGGTTGAATTATTAGTTCATTTTTTTCTTAACAATTTGTCTTTAACTGCTTTATAAATGCTTATAAATTGTTGTGAATGTTTATACATGCTGTAATAATAATGTTGTGTTCACATATTATTTGTAAATAGCTGCTATACAAGTTCGAGAAATGATACTTCACACTTGGAAAATCATTAAGTTAAAAAGCTTATATTCTACTTTGTTATTTTATTTAAAAAAACATGAATCCTCATGTTCTATACAAACTTGACTCTGTTTACTTTTGAAAATAACTTGTAGCCAGATCATGAAACCAGATCATGAAGGCAATTTCCCAGCCCTGTGAAGGTAGAGGAGAGGCTGTGCAATCAGTTACAATTACAAACTGTTCTGCTAAGTAATCTTGCAATGGTATTACCAATATCATTGGGAGCTTCAGTGCCCTCAGAACTGCTAGACAGCAGAACAACTTCACAGAGAACCAGACCAGGTAATTACCTAATACAAAGTGATAGTACGCAGCCTGTTTGTATAGAGCAAGAAATGTAAGGGTCAAGCAGGACCCAATCCCCAACAGCCAAGCCAACCCTGAGCATGCTATCTTCTATCTCAGGGGTTTGTACTTCAGGAAGACCACAGTGAGGACCACTGCCAGCTAGTGCTCCACACAGGTACAGGACTGGGACAGGGGCCGGCCAGTGTAGACCTGCAGCAAACTTAATAGCTTGTGGTATAACACTTCCAAGGACATATTGGTCCAGATGACTCAAGGCAGCGCACATGCAGCAGAGGATCTCAGACACAGACAGGTTGAGAGCGAAGAAGTTAAAGGTGGGGAGACTCAGACTCAGGATGATGTTGGTTACTCCGAAGACAGAGTAGAGATTCCAATGGACAGTGGAAGCAATGGTGAAGTTTGCTGATGTAGAAGTGTTCATCTCTTTGATATTCCAGTGGTTTCAGTTGACACTGTGAAAAGATACAAAAATATATTTGGTTTGTTTTTGAATAAGTATTCAGGATAAAAGAACACTTCACACTGCACGATAGTGTGTAACAACTCACTTATAAAAAGTCACACCTCGATTGAAGGAGTATTCTCTGTATGCTTTAATGTGCTGAACAAATCTAAACCTTTGTTCCGCTTGATCACACCTGTGCATTCATAATTTTATAATCCGCGACAAATTCTTTACCTGGAGCACAGTATGCAAAAGAGGAAAGCCAGTAATATCAACCAGTGATATTTGTCCATCGTTAAAAATCAGTCCTGGTTATGAGCAGGGTATCATATGTCAGGGATTATATGTAAAGAGTTCCTCATCTCCTAGGTGGTTTCTCAACAGCAAAACATACAGAATGCTGCAGCACAGGTACTGACAAAGACCAGAGCACACATTACACCTGTTTTAAGGTCTCTGCACTGGCTGCCTGTGAGTTTTAAAATGCATTTTAGATTATTCTATTGGTTTTTAAATCAGTCCACGATTGTGCACCCCAATACATGTCAGACATGCATTTAAGTTATGTACTTAGTATGTCCCTCAGGTCCTCTGGCACTGTCCTTTTAAATATCCCAAAGCCCAGGACCAAGAGGCATGGAGAGGCAGCCTTTAGTTATTATGCCCCCAGCCTCTGGAATAGCCTGCCAGAGAACCTGAGGGAGCCCGAAACTCTGGACATATTTAATAGATATCTTAAAACACACCTTGTTAGCTTCGCTTTCCTTCGGAAGCTTTTTAGTCGTTCAGTTTTTATTGTTATTCTTTAGTTTTGTTATCCTCCATGTTTGTTGTAAAGTTGTTATTTTCCTTCTGTGAAGCACATTGTGTTGCATTCTATGTCTGAAATGTGCTGTTTAAATTCAGATTGATTTGATTTACCGGTCCATGAATCATTGCCCTTTGACAGAGTTGATGACCTAGAGGCTGTGACCAGTACACAGACATGTAGGGACCTAGAAACAGGCCTTAACGTGCGTCTGTAAATAACTTAGTGTTAAATTCACTGGAGTGATTTTAACCAGAACTAAACGCTGTGTCCGGTCTTAAAAGCAGTGAGAGAAGCCTAGTTTATTATCTAAACGAGAAGAAAGGAAAAAACCTTCTTCCATTTCTCCTTCCAGCTTAATGTTTTGAATCTGTATTAAACGTAATTTAACTGGAGAGTGACATTTTGGCCATGTACCTCATACTGTCATTGGCGATTGTCATTTATCTGACTTGACCAATTCAATTCCAAGTAGGTCATTCTATACCAGCTGCAATGAACAAATATGAAAAAAAAACATTCAAATCTGACCCAACTTAGCTAAACAATGAATGGAAAATAAAATCACATGGGAAATCAAAAAATCTCCGTCCTGACCTATGATACCAGGCACTTTGTCAACAAACGTCCAAAATAAATGGTGTTAGATACTACATAAACCATGTTAAATCATCTGCCACTATGTGATGTGTCTCTGTACAGTGCAGGGGTCAAGCTCACCTGTGAACATCTAAACAGGATGGAATAGATTCAGTGTGATGTTGTGTTTAAAGAATATTGGAGCATCTCTCCAACTCACAACACCATGAGCAGGTGCACAGCACGGAGGCCAAAAATACCCACCACCCGTCATCTGAAAAACATCCAACTGTTAAATCAATCGTCGGGGAGGACATACAACATCTGTTAGATTTCATCAGCGAGAAGAGAGGGGGCTTTGAGGTTTTACAGCGCCTCTCGCTTGCTATCTCGCAGTCTTGCGCTCCAACAGCACAGAACGGCAGAAATGTGACACATTGTACCGCAGTTTAGCTTTCAATAAAAATTGTCTCTATATCAATGATGCAAATGTCAAGAATATAGGCGTCTATAGGACTAGTATAATAAAGTGCAACTATTTCAGTGGTGTCATTCATAACAGAAATCCCAAAACCTTGTCCCAACTAACAGTGCTGATAAAAGAAATTGCATGGACAAAAGTATGGAGGCCCATAAGATGGCAGCGCTGATAAGGGTGTACGTCTTGCCCGTTCCTACTCGCCTTTCCTTTTTTTATGGCTATTTTATGTTCATTATTGTTTGTGCAATAATTTCCCAAGACCAACAAAACACTTCTGGATCCTGAATCAGAAGCTACACACTTATTTCTCAGCCTCCCAGATCTGGAATAATACATTCACTTACCTGTTGCTGCCTACCAAGATGACCTAAGGCAACGGCAGCGACGAAGAACAGTAAGGAAAGGGACTCCAAGCTAGGCTGAAAAGACGGGCTACACGGCCACCTCTTCCTAGTATCCTTGTGACTCAAGTCCAATCACTGGTAAATAAAATGTGTGAACTCAAAGCAAGGCTTCAATTGCAGAAGGACATCAGGGAATGCTGTAGCTTTGCTTTTATAAAGACGTGGCTTAACGGACTATACACTCGACTCTGCTATTTCAACCAGACGTCTTCTCCATATTCTGAATGTATTGAAATTGCGGGTTCTAGTAAGGGTATCAAAGTTGAAAACATTGCAAGCTCCTGTTAAGCCTACCTGGAGTTTCTGATGCTAAAATGCCGACCCCACTATATGCCGAGGGAATTCACATGTGTTATTATCACAGCTGGGTACATCCCGCCACAAGAAAACACCAAGGCGGCACTCAGAGAACGGTACAAGATCATTAGCCAGGAAGAACCCTTTTAATGTTGCGGGTGACTTTAACCAAGCTCATCTAAACAGATTTTCCCCAAATATCACCAACATGTATCCTTCCCCACAAGAGGATTCACCGTGCTTGACTAAGTATACACAAACATCAGCAACGCATAAAAAGCCATCCCCTGCCCCCACTTCAGCCAATCAGACCACGTCTCTTTGTTCCTACTCCCTGCCTACAAGCATCAACTCGAGGGAGCCACCAACACAGAGAATAGTGAGGCGCTGGACAGAGGAGGCAGACTCAATGCTGCAGGATTGTTTTGAGAGTACTGATTGGAATATGTTCATAGATTAATACACCCAGGACTCATCCATCAACATTTAAGAATATACATCAGTCACAGGCTTCATGAGGAAATGTGTTGATGAAGTTGTACCCACAATAACAATTCCGGACGTACCCCAACCAAAAACCTTGGATGAATGGAGATATTGGTACCAGATGGCATCCCTGGCTGCTTCCTCAGTTTGTGCTGACCAGCCCGTGGGCATCTTCTCAGACATCTTCAACCTGTCCCTGTCCCAAGCTGTAGTCCCTACCTGCTTTAAGAAGAGTACCATCGTCCCAGTGTCCAAAAACAACAATGTGACTTGCCCAAATGACTATCGCCCCATCGCACTCACTTCGGTCATCATGAAGTGCTACTAGAAGCTGGTCATGGCCCACATTTTTTCCCTCGTCAATCTACACACAACACCCATAATGACAAATCAAAAAACGTTTTTTAGAAATGTTTTCAAATGTATTAAAAATAAAAAACTGAAATATCACATTGACGTAAGTGTTCAGACGCTTTACTCAGCACTTTGTTGAAGCAACTTTGGCAGCGATTACAGCTTCAAGTTGTCTTGGGTATGATGCTACAAGCTTGGCATACATTTATTTGGGGCGTTTCCTCTCAATCTCTGTCTGTTTGAATGGGGAGTGCCACTGCACAGCTATTTACAGGTCTCTCCCAAGATGTTCGATCGGGTTCAAGTCAAAATCAAATCAAATCAAATTTATTTATATAGCCCTTCGTACATCAGCTGATATCTCAAAGTGCTGTACAGAAACCCAGCCTAAAACACCAAACAGCAAACAATGCAGGTGTAAAAGCACGGTGGCTAGGAAAAACTCCCTAGAAAGGCCAAAACCTAGGAAGAAACCTAGAGAGGAACCGGGCTATGTGGGGTGGCCAGTCCTCTTCTGGCTGTGCCGGGTAGAGATTATAACAGAACATGACCAAGATGTTCATAAATGACCAGCATGGTCGAATAATAATAAGGCAGAACAGTTGAAACTGGAGCAGCAGCACAGTCAGGTGGACTGGGGACAGCAAGGAGCCATCATGTCAGGTAGTCCTGGGGCACGGTCCTAGGGCTCAGGTCCTCCGAGAGAGAGAAAGAAAGAGAGAATTAGAGAGAGCATATGTGGGGTGGCCAGTCCTCTTCTGGCTGTGCCGGGTGGAGATTATAACAGAACGTGGCCAAGATGTTCAAATGTTCATAAATGACCAGCATGGTTGAATAATAGTAAGGCAGAACAGTTGAAACTGGAGCAGCAGCATGGCCAGGTGGACTGGGGACAGCAAGGAGTCATCATGTCAGGTAGTCCTGGGACATGGTCCTAGGGCCCAGGCCAGTTGAAACTGGAGCAGCAGCATGGCCAGGTGGACTGGGGACAGCAAGGAGTCATCATGTCAGGTAGTCCTGGGGCATGGTCCTAGGGCTCAGGTCCTCCGAGAGAGAGAAAGAAAGAGAGAAGGAGAGAATTAGAGAACGCACACTTAGATTCACACAGGACACCGAATAGGACAGGAGAAGTACTCCAGATATAACAAACTGACCCTAGCCCCCCGACACATAAACTACTGCAGCATAAATACTGGAGGCTGAGACAGGAGGGGTTAGGAGACACTGTGGGCTCTGGCTGGGACACTCAAGGACATTCGGAGACTTGTCCCAAAGCCACACCTGCGTTGTTTTGACTGTGTGCTTAAGGTTGTTATCCTGTTGCAAGGTGAACCTTCGCCCCAGTCTGAGGTCCTGAGTGCTCTGGAGCAGGTTTTCATCAAGGATCTCTCTGTACTTTGCTCTGTTCATCTTTCCCTCGATCCTGATTAGATCCGCTGAAAAACATCCCCACGGCATGATGCTGCCACCACCATGCTTTACTGTAGGGATGGAACTTAAAGATGGAGCCGGAGGGTAGGTTTGCCGTCTTATCGGCTCTTTACCAACCATGCTATTTTGTTGTTTTTTTTCGCGTTGGTCGTAACTTCTTTTGTACATAATGTTGCTGCTACCGTCTCTTATGACCGAACGGAGCTTCTGGACAACTGGGTTAACTCACCTCAAATTGCATGAGTTACTCTGAAGACAAAAATGAGAACACAGTCATTTTATAATTCACACACACACACACACACACACACAGGTTCTCATTATCTTCTGCAAGCCTAGCCATTTCTAGCCGTTCCTCCCCTCCCTAGATTAGAGGGGTCTTGGAAGGGGCCTCTTTCCTGTTGTCAGTTTTCAGAGTTATAACTAGGTCATCTGTAGTTCAGTTGCCCTTTGTTGTCTCAACTATACATTTCTCACCTTGCTACATAGTAACACAATGTTTTTTGTCTTAACTTGTCTTACACACACATTATTGGATTATAATCTTATAATTCTAATATATTTCACACAGTTATACAGTTTCAGAGTGGAACACTTTAGCCATTATCTTAAAACATACAAATGATTCTATCAAAAAGGAAACGTAGGTTTGGCGGAAAGAGATCATGATGCCTTGTGAGGATCAGGCGATGAGTGGCTAATCTTCCCTTGCCCTCTGTTCTGCTAGCTAATGTTCAATCGCTGGAAAATAAATGGGACGAACTGAAAGCACGTATATCCTAGCAACGGGGCATAAAAAAATGTAATATCTGATGTTTCACAGAGTCGTGGCTGAACGACGACATTAAGAATAAACAGCTGGCAGGTTATACTCTCTGTTGGCAGGACAGAACAGCAGCCTCTGGTAAGACATGGGGCCGGGGCCTGTGCATATTTGTAAATAATAGCCGATATCTAAGGAAGTCTCAGGGTTTCGCTTGCCTGAAGTAGAGTATCTCATGATAAGCTCTAGACCACACTAATCTACCTAGAGTTTTCATCTGTATTTTTCATAGCTGTCTACATACCATGACAGACCGAGGCTGGCACTAAAACCACACTCAATGAGCTGTATTCCACTATTAGCAAACAGGAAAACATTCATCCAGAGGTGGCGCTCCTAGTGGCCGGGAAACTTAAATCTATCAGCATGTTAAATGTGCAGCCAGAGGGAAAACAATTCTAGACCACCTTTACTCCACACACAGAGACGCATACAAAGCTCTCCCTCGCCCCCCATTTGGCAAATATTACAATAACTATGTCCTCGTGAATCCTGCTTACAAGCAAAGATTTCAGCAGGAAGCACCAGTGATTCGGTCTATAAAGTGGTCAGATTAAGCAGATGCTAAACTACAAGACTGTTTTGCTAGCAGAGACTGAAAAATGTTCCGGGATTCTTCCGATGGCATTGAGGAGTACACCACACCAGTCACTGGCTTTATCGATAAGTGCATCGAGGACGTCGTCCCCACAGTGACTGTACATATATAACCCAACCAGAAGCCATGGATTAAAGGCAAAGTGTCAATACAGGATTAAAATCGAATCGTACTACACCGGCTCCAACGCTCGTTGGGTGTGGCATGGCTTGCAAACTATTACAGACTACAAAGGGAAGCACAGTCGAGAGCTGCCCAGTGACACGAGCCTACCAGACAAGCTAAATAACTTCTATGCTCGCTTTGAGGCAAGTAACACTGAAACATGCATGAGAACATCAGCTGTTCCGGACAACTGTGTGATCATACTCTCTGCACGAGATGTGAGTAAGACATTAAAACAGGTCAACATTCACAAGGCCGCTAGGCCAGTCTGTAATACCAACATTTTTCAAACGGACCATCATAGTCCCAGAATGATCAGACAGGCAGGTATAAAGTCCAGAAACAGGCAAGGGTCTTAAACCAGGAGGACTAGAAAAGGAGAATGCAAAAAAAGCAGGATAACAGGGAAACCACTGGTTGACTTGGAAACATACAATACAAACTGGCACAGAGAGACAGGAAACACAGGGATAAATACACTGGGGAAAACAAGCAACACCTGGAAGGGGTGAAGACAATAACCAGGACAGGTGAAACTGATCAGGGTGTGACAAGTGTCTTCCGTCTGGCCACACTACGCTGCAGAGATGGTTGTCCCATCTCCACAGTGGAACTCTGGAGCTTTGTCAGCGTGACCATCCAATTCTAAGGCCCTTCTCCCCCTATTGATCAGTTTGTCTGTGTGGCCAGTGTCAGGATTTGGCCAGGGTTGTTCCGGTTTTTGGTCACTAGATGCCCCCATTATGCCTTTTGACCTTTTGTTTTCCCTTGATCCCCATTATTATTTGCACCTGTGCCTCGTTTCCCCTGATTGTATTTAAACCCTTTGTTTTCCTCTGTTCTTTGCTCTGTGTTTGTATGTTAGCACCCAGCCCTAGTACTCTGAGAACTCTTGTTGATCCCGGTGGACTCTCTTGTGGAATTCAGTTTTTTTGTTCTTGTTTGTTTGTTTTTTGAGTATATTTTGAGGCTTTTTGTGCTTTACCTTCCACCTTGTGGATTTACCTTTTTTGTCTTGGAGGATTACCTTTGTTCTTGTAGGATTCCTTTTGAGGTTGTGGAGTTACATGTTTTCCTGAAGAACTTCACTTTTTACTTCATTAAATACACAGTCTCAAGTACTGCTGTGTCTGCCTCATCTTCTGGGTTCTGCCGACTATTCGTGGCTCAGTTGGTTAATTGACTGTTTCTCACTCCGGAGACCCGGGTTCGTAACCGGGTCCTGACAGCCAGCTCTAGGAAGAGTCTTGGTTGTTCCAATCGTCTTCCATTTAAGAATGATGGAGGCCACTGTGTTGTTGGGGATCTTCATTGCTTCAGAAATGTGTTGGTATCCTTCCCCAGACCTGTTCCTCGACACAATCCTGTCTCGGTGCTCTACAGACAATTCCTTCTAAACTCATGGCTTCGTTTTTGCTCTGACATGCACTGTCAACTGTGGGACCTTATAGGTGTGTGCCTTTCCAAATAATTTCCAATCAATTGAATTAATCACAGATGGACTCCAATTAAGTTGTAGAAACGTCTCAAGGATTATAATTGGAAACAGGATGCCCTAAACTCAATTTCGAGTCTCACAGCAAAAGGTCTAAATACTTACGGTATGTAAATAAGGTTTTTATATTTCTACATTTGCAAACATTTCTAAAAACGTGTTTTCGCTTTCTTATTATTGGGTATTGTGTTTAGATTGATAGGGGAATTTGTTTTAAATAGAATAAGGCTGTAACCTTACAAAATGTATAAAAAGTTCAATTGTCTGAATACATTCCGAATGCACTGTATGTGAGAATTATGTTCATTGACTATAGTTCAGCATTCAACACTATTGTTCCCACCAAGCTTGACACTAAGCTTAATGCCCTGCTTCTGGACACCACCCTCTGCAACTGGATCCTGGACTTACTGACGGGCAGACCAAAGGCTGTGAGGATTGGCAACAACATCTCTTCCACACTGACTCTTTTGTAACTACCCATCCCGGATCCGGGAGCGTTGTCATCAACTGACACGAATTAGCATAACGCAACGGACATAAATATTACTAGAAAATATTCATATTCATGAAATCACAAGTGAAATTATATTGAAACACAGCGTAGCCTTTTGTTAATCCACCTGTCATCTCAGATTTTGAAAATATGCTTTAAAGCCAAAGCAAGACAAGCATTTGTGTAAGTTTATCGATAGCCTAGCATAGCATTATGCTTAGCTAGCAGCAGGCAACCTGGTCACGAAAATCAGAAAAGCAATCAAATTAAATAGTTTACCTTTGATGAGCTTTGGATTTTTTCACTCACAAGACTCCCAGTTAGATAGCAAATGTTCCTTTTTTTCCAAAAAGATTATTTTTTTAGCCGAAATAACTACGTTAGTTCTTCACGTTTGGCTGAGAATTCGACCAGAAATTGCGGTCACGACAACGCCGAAAAATATTCCAAATTAGCTCCATAATATCGACAGAAACATGGCAAACGTTGTTTATAATCAATCCTCAAGGTGTTTTTCAAATATGGTGGCTTCTTAATAGGAAAGAGAGAAACAATGGCCACATTTGTCTCTTACGCACAAAACACTCTGAGAGACTCCAGCTGACCACTGATGTTGACGTTCAGGCTCATTTTTCATAATAAAAGCCTGAAACTATGTATTGTGACACTAGACACATTAAGGAAGCCATAGAAAAAGGAATCTGGTTGACATCTCATTCACTGCTCAATAGGGACGCATAGGAACGCAGAGCTTCTAAATAAGAGTCCCTTCCTGATTGGATTTTTCTCAGGCTTTCGCCTGCAATATCAGTTATATTATACTCACAGACAATATTTCTACAGTTTTGGAAACTTTAGAGTGTTTTCTATCCTAAGCTGTCAATTATATGCATATTCTAGCATCTTGTCCTGACAAAATAGCCTGTTATTTTTCCAAAAATGAAAATAGTGCCCCCTAGATTCAACAGGTTAACACAGGGGTCCATCATGGGTGTGTCCTTGGTCCTCTGCTGTACTCCTTGTTCACCCATGACTGCATGGCTTTGCACAACACCAACTCCATCATCAAGTTAGTTGACGATAGTTGTGAACCTGATAACCAACAACGACGAGTCAGCCTATAGGGAGGAGGTAAGTGAACTGGCATTGTGGTGTCATGACAACAGCCTCTCCTTCAAAGTCAGCAAAACAAAGGAGTTGATTGTTGACTACAAGGCCTCCCAGCGGGTGGTGAAGACGGCCCAGTACATCACTGGGATCGTGCTTCCACCCGTCCAGGACATCTAGTCAAACAGTGCCTGAGGAAGGCACGCAGCATCATCAAGAACCCAAAACACCCCAGCCACGAGCTGTTCTCTGCTTTACCGTCGGGCTGACGGTATTGGACCATGAGGTCTGATACCAACTGGCTCAGGCACAGTTTCTATCTACAAGCCCTCAGACTGCTGAAAACTTGAACTGGACTGACCAGCTGCTCTGATTCTCCACGCCTTAGCACACATCACAACTGCTGCTACCAGGCACTTATTATACTGCTCAATTTATACACTTGCCCCACCACCCAACTTCCCCAATACACTTGTCAATATTGTGGTATATATTGTGCTTTCCTTTATTATGCTAGAATGTGTATTCTATTCTACAGCCATTTACTTTATGTAAGTATTCTTATATTTTGCTCTTTATTGTTGCTGTTGCATTGTCAAGAAGGAACCCGCAAGTACACATTTTGTTGGACGATGTATACCATGCGTATCCCGTACATATGACCAATCAAACTTGAAACTTGAAACCAAGCATGCCTTAGTCTCACTTCCCTGCATGTGTGGACACACTGGCTCACTCCTCAGTGTGTTTGGCTGGGAGCGTTCTCACTCAAATGAAGCTCTTTTCTAAACAGTTAACTGTGAAGGTCGTGTAAAGTGTTTAATCCTATTGGCTCAGTCAGTGTTTCTGCTCTATTCACTAGCATTCTGTTAGCCTTTTCTTTTCCTAGCCGAGGTGAGGTGTGATCTCCATGTCGTGTCCTTGGACAGTGTACTCACACATCTCACCCAGAGTGAGGAAAAGATTAGGGGCCTGGGGAGTGAAGAGTGTGGCCCAGAGGCATTTTATCTAATACAGTTCTAACACCTACTGTACTTATTCCAGGAACCATGCAACACCCTCAACCCCCCATCCGACACCCCCGCCCCTATAGCCTAGTGTGTGTGTGTGTGTGTGTGTGTGTGTGTGTGTGTGTGTGTGTTCCCCCTCGATAAGAAGCACACATGGGGGTTTTACCCCAGAATTCTGCACAAAAGTCCAAAATAACCCTGTGGCAGTGTAATCAGGCTGCAGCCTGGGAGGAAACCCTGTCTTTCTTTTCACCGCCCAGGGGATAGATAGTGATATACGAGCGAAACACAGTAAAGCTCTGATTAACCCCTAACGCCCAGGGCATCATCAGATCGCCTGCCAGAGGCCATCTCTCTCTCTGCCTTCCTGCAGGGTCTCTCTCTGCCAAACATCCAGCCAGTAATCGCTGCCTGGGATGCATGAACTGAATCCAAAAAGAGACATTATGGATTACAGCTACAACACACGCAAACAAACACACACACTATCGCTTACCCACAAATAGAGATTCACTCCAAAACACACAAACACATACCAACACACAGCACATTCCAGTCGTCATGCAGCTGTAGCACATCCAGAGGCTGACAAAGATGGCCTTTGACTGGAGCTGGCAGGGGAGAGGGGATGATGTTACCAGCCACAGCCTGGCTTGGTAAGATGATTCCTTTCTTTCTCTCTCTCTCTGAGAGCAGCAAACAATGCTGCTGACCCTGAATCTGTAGCAATAGCAGAACGCTATTCACCCTGAAACTGTAGCAATAGCAGAATGAGCTGGCCCTGAAACTGTAGCAATAGCAGAATGCTACTCACCCTGAAACTGTAGCAATAGCAGAATGCTACTCATCCTGAAACTGTAGCAAAAGCAGAATGAGCTGACCCTGAAACTGTAGCAATAGCAGAATGAGCTGGCCCTGAAACTGTAGCAATAGCAGAATGCTACTCACCCTGAAACTGTAGCAATAGCAGAATGCTACTCACCCTGAAACTGTAGCAATAGCAGAATGCTACTCACCCTGAAACTGTAGCAATAGCAGAATGCTACTCACCCTGAAACTGTAGCAATAGCAGAATGCTACTCACCCTGAAACTGTAGCAATAGCAGAATGCTACTCACCCTGAAACTGTAGCAATAGCAGAATGCTACTCACCCTGAAACTGTAGCAATAGCAGAATGCTACTCACCCTGAAACTGTAGCAACAGCAGAATGAGCTGACCCTGAAACTGTAGCAATAGCAGAATGAGCTGACCCTGAAACTGTAGCAATAGCAGAATGAGCTGACCCTGAAACTGTAGCAATAGCAGAATGAGCTGACCCTGAAACTGTAGCAATAGCAGAATGAGCTGACCCTGAAACTGTAGCAATAGCAGAATGAGCTGACCCTGAAACTGTAGCAATAGCAGAATGAGCTGACCCTGAAACTGTAGCAATAGCAGAATGAGCTGACCCTGAAACTGTAGCAATAGCAGAATGAGCTGACCCTGAAACTGTAGCAACAGCAGAATGAGCTGACCCTGAAACTCTAGCAATAGCAGAATGAGCTGGCCCTGAAACTGTAGCAATAGCAGAATGCTACTCACCCTGAAACTGTAGCAATAGCAGAATGCTACTCACCCTGAAACTGTAGCAATAGCAGAATGCTACTCACCCTGAAACTGTAGCAATAGCAGAATGCTACTCACCCTGAAACTGTAGCAAAAGCAGAATGAGCTGACCCTGAAACTGTAGCAACAGCAGAATGAGCTGACCCTGAAACTGTAGCAATAGCAGAATGAGCTGGCCCTGAAACTGTAGCAATAGCAGAATGCTAGCTCACCCTGAAACTGTAGCAATAGCAGAATGCTACTCACCCTGAAACTGTAGCAACAGCAGAATGAGCTGACCCTGAAACTGTAGCAATAGCAGAATGAGCTGACCCTGAAACTCTAGCAATAGCAGAATGAGCTGACCCTGAAACTCTAGCAATAGCAGAATGAGCTGACCCTGAAACTCTAGCAATAGCAGAATGAGCTGACCCTGAAACTCTAGCAATAGCAGAATGAGCTGACCCTGAAACTCTAGCAATAGCAGAATGAGCTGACCCTGAAACTCTAGCAATAGCAGAATGAGCTGACCCTGAAACTCTAGCAATAGCAGAATGAGCTGACCCTGAAACTCTAGCAATAGCAGAATGAGCTGACCCTGAAACTCTAGCAATAGCAGAATGAGCTGACCCTGAAACTGTAGCAATAGCAGAATGAGCTGACCCTGAAACTGTAGCAATAGCAGAATGAGCTGACCCTGAAACTGTAGCAATAGCAGAATGAGCTGACCCTGAAACTGTAGCAATAGCAGAATGAGCTGACCCTGAAACTGTAGCAATAGCAGAATGAGCTGACCCTGAAACTGTAGCAATAGCAGAATGAGCTGACCCTGAAACTGTAGCAATAGCAGAATGAGCTGACCCTGAAACTCTAGCAATAGCAGAATGAGCTGACCCTGAAACTCTAGCAATAGCAGAATGAGCTGACCCTGAAACTCTAGCAATAGCAGAATGAGCTGACCCTGAAACTCTAGCAATAGCAGAATGAGCTGACCCTGAAACTCTAGCAATAGCAGAATGAGCTGACCCTGAAACTCTAGCAATAGCAGAATGAGCTGACCCTGAAACTCTAGCAATAGCAGAATGCTACTCACCCTGAAACTCTAGCAATAGCAGAATGAGCTGACCCTGAAACTGTAGCAACAGCAGAATGAGCTGGCCCTGAAACTCTAGCAACAGCAGAATGAGCTGGCCCTGAAACTCTAGCAATAGCAGAATGAGCTGACCCTGTGGAAGTCAGTGCGCCCAAACACTTAAGACCTCATAAAGAACAGACACATATGCATGAACGTGCGCACATACTGATTCAGATATTAGGACATGACTTTTCAGTTCGGATCATGAACTATTTGGGCTTTGTGCTATTCTTTATTTTTGGCAATATCAAAAAGACTCCAAAAGTCTGTTGAATATGAAAGCTATGCGGAGTAATCTTATTTCATCCTCTGACACAAGCCGTAGTAACACAATTGGCTACATTCACTCATTGGAACATATGAAGAAAGGGAGTTTCAGGCTTGTTTAAGTGTGTAGATATATGGTTTTGAGAGTTTCATGGTGTAGTTTGTCAATGTCTGAAAAGCAATATAAGTTCCTGAATATCCAGTAAGTGAGGGGGTGAGATGGAGATGGGGGAGTTAAGGAAAGGGAGTAAAATGGGTCACAGCTGCTCACTATCGTTCTCCAATTCCCCTCCATCCCCCAACGGATAGCTCTGTAGATCCTCAAACCTCTTGCTTCACGTGTTTATTTTTTGGGATATAAAAAAACAAAACATCCCACATACCACAGACTGACTGAGTGACCTCAGCATCACTCGAGAGACTGGGAGGAGAGAGGGGAGGAGGTGGGGTTGGGGGAGGACAGAGGGAGCGATATATTACTTTTCTCACTGTGGCTTTGTGTGCGCTTGTAGCACACTTCTATAGACCTTCAACCCCGCATAAACCCATCTGATGACCCCCCCACCCCCACCCCCACCCCTGGGAACATGGCACAGCAGATGTAACTCTTTCCCACACCTTATGGCCGCTATGAGTGTGTGAGTTGGTGCATGTTTGTATGCACATGCTTGTGTATACATACTTTTGGTCATGTAGTGTATGTGGACACCTGCTCCTTGAACTTCTCATTCTAAAAGCATAGGCATTAACATATAGTTGGTCCCCCTTTTGCTTCTATAACAGCCTCCACTCTTCTGGGAAGGTTTTCCACTAGATGTTGGAACATTGCTACAGGTACTTGCTTCCATTCAGCCACAAGAACATTAGTGAGGTTGGGCACTGATGTTGGGCTATTAGGCCTGGCTCGCTGTCAACGTTCCAATTCATCCCGAAGGTGTTCGATGGGGTTGAGGTCAGGGCTCTGTGCATGCCAGTCAAGTTCTTCCACACCAATTCCAACAAACCATTTCTGTATGGACCTCACTTTGTGCACGGGTGCAGTGTCATGCTTAAACATGGAATGGCCTTCTCCAAAATGTTGCCACAAAGTTTGAAGCACAGAATCATCTACAATGTCACTGTATACTGTAGCATTAAGATTTCACTGGAAGTAAGGGGCTTAGCCTGAACCATGAAAAACAGCCCCAGACCATTATTCGTCATCCACCAAACTTTACAGTTGGCACTATGCATTTAGTGCAGGTTGCGTTCTCCTGTCATCTGCCAAACCCAGGTTATCCCATTAGACTGTCAGATGGTGAAGCATGATTAGTCACTCCAGAGAATGCATGGCCACTGCTCCAAAGTATAATGGCGGTGAGTTTAACACCACCCCATCAGATGCTTGCCATTGCACATGGTGATCTTAGGCTTGTGTGTGGCTGCTTGCAGCTGGCGTTGCTTCCAGAGGCAGTTTGGAATTCGGTAGTAAGTGTTGCAACTGAGGACAGATGATTTTTACACGCTTCATCACTCGGTGGTACTGTTCTTTGAGCTTGTGTGGCCTACCACTCCGTGGATGAGCCATCGTTTCTCCTAGACGTTTCCATTTCACAATAACAGCACTTACATTTGATACACTAATTTGAAGGGGTGTCCACATACTTTTGTATATACTGCGTACCTACAGTATACGTGATCAAATAATCACATTAATTAAATATTTAATACATTACAGTAAGAAGTAAGAGTGAAGGGCAGGGAGAGAGTGATTAAGATGAAGGAGCATGAATGATAATGAGACAGTAAGGTGATAGCTCAGTCCAAGCCCACTCCCTAGGAGGTCCGGACCCACCACATGATAGACATAACAGGGTGACAGAGGTTCCTTCTGCCCACTCTAGGGTTCCCTGGACACAGGCTAGAGGCAGGGCAACATATGGGTCCTCTCTCTCTCTGACTCTTTGTATGTGTATGTGTCCATCTTTCAATCTTTCCATTTTGATTTCTCTCTCCTTCTCTTTCTCTGAAATTGTCTCTTTCCATCCCTCCTCTCCTCTTCTCTCCTCCCCTCCCCTACCCTCTTATCTCCTCTCCTTCCATCCCTGTTCTACATCCCTGGGTGGTAGTTTTAGGGTTAGCCCTGCCCTGGTCCACTGATAGATCAGGTTTCTCTAGAACTCTACACAAAAGCTGGGAGGCCTGACTATCACTAGGAAATAAAAAACCTTGGCCAACCTTCCTTGCTCTCCTTCACTGTCTCTCCCTCTATCTCTCACTTTGTTTTTTCCTCTCTATCTCACTGTCTCTTCCTCTCACTGTTTGAGTCTGTTTCTCTCTCTCTCTCTCATTTACCTCTCTCTATTTATGTATTTCCCTCTATCTTTATCTTTATGCATCACTTTCCCTTCGTCCCCTTTTATCTTTCTCTCCATCTGTATCTCTGTATTCTCTTACTCTGTTAGTGTTTTCACTCTCTTTTCAGATGTATCTTCACTGAGACCAGCCCAGGTCTTATCATGAATCAGTCCAATTTAATCTACAATATCTCTAAGAAACTCTGCTATATTCTGAGCACACACACACAGAAGCAAAAACGTGCGCACCTGCAATGTCTACCTCAGGGTTTGTGCTTCGATGTGCTAGATTCAGAGTCAATAGGGGGCATACACACACACACACACATTCCAGTATGAAATCTATAACCTGGCGCCTATTTGTGTTGTGCAGAGGGGAAAAACAAGAAATTGGTACCGTCTCATTCCTCTTTGCCAAGTTTCTTCATCTAATTGAGCTAGTGCTTTCCCCCATACTACCTCATTAGAGAGAGAGGGGGAGAGTGAGAGAGATGGAGAGGGGAGGGGGAGAGGGATAGAGAAGGAGAGAGAGAGAGAGAAAGAGGGGGCAAACAGAAGAGACAGATAGAGCAAGGATGGGCAACCAAAAGATTGTGAACTCCGTCGGGGGTCTCAACTTACTGTTGAGTGTTAGAATAGTAGAATAAACAAGGTGCAATTTTGAAATTTGGATGTGCATCGGCAGTTTTTCTCTTGTTATGTCAGTCACTGACAGTAACTCAATTAGCCATGTCACCTAACAATTTTTTGATTTGTTAGTTAGTCTAGCCAGCTATATAAACTTGTAGTAATCAAGGCCGAATACCAACCAGGATGCAAACCATGTGCCCAGGAGCCCTGACATCCAGGGGGCACCCATTGATTTAGTCACTCTCACTCAGATATCATTAACAACTTATAAGTCTTAGCAAAATGTATAGAATTGCAGGAAATTTGCTATAAAACTACAAGAAATCCTCTTCAGCCGAAGGTAAAATGGGTAGAATTGCAGGACATTTGTTATAAAATTGTTAAACTTCTCTCCGCTCTATGGTAAAATGGGTAGAATTGCATAAATTGCATGCTTTGAAACTGCAACATTTTCTCTACGGCCCATTGCAAAATGTGTAGAATCTCCGCCATCAAGAGAAGGACCACAAAAAAATGTTTTCCAAATCCAGATCTCAACTAGGGCCCCAAAAGGCTAGGGCCAGCTCTGTTAAGGGAAAGCGAGAGGAAAAGATGGAGGGGACGGGTGGGAAAGGAAAGAGAGGCATGTGGATTCCCCTTCAGGTGGTAAACGTGGCATGACGGAATGGAGCTGTGAAGCCCTGTGGCAGGCATCTGCAAGAATTCCCTTCCCCCGACTTGATCCGGCTGCCATTCCTGTCAAAGAGCCCCAGGCCCTGACGTCAACACACAACCAACATCCCTGTTTTTACCCTCCCAAACGTTCCACTTTCTGGGAGCACAGTTATCAGATCTTTAAGTCCTCCACCTCCACACAAGCAGAGCCCCTCCCTTTAAAACCAGGTGTGAGCTTCAAACCGCTTCACCTGGCTGTCACAGGCACTGCCAGAAGCCTCACTGCCAGAAGCCTCGCGCAAGCAGGAGCTGGCATAAACAAGGCGTTTGAAGTGCACTTTCTGATGGGCTCATCTGAGTTCACAGAGGCAGCAGGCAGTGCACGTCAGATAGAAGTGTATGTGCGACGGTGTGTGTGTGCGTGGGCGTGTTGATGTGTGTCTAAAAAAATTATACAAAGTTAGGAGTCAAACCCATTCTGGGTGTGTGGCTGAGATAGAAGTGAAACAGACTGAAACAGGTCAAATCATATGTTATTTGTCACATGCTTCGTAAACAACGGGTGTAAACTAAACGTGAAATGCTTACTTACGGGTCCTTTCTCCAACAATGCAGAGAAGAAAAAAAGTGAATGACGATAATGAGTAAAGATCACATGGCTATATACAGGCTACATACCCATTTTGCCATGGGGTGGAGAGAATGTCTTGCCGTTTTAGGCATTTTGCTAAGACTTATACAAAGTTAGTGATGTGAGAGTGACTAATGAGGTACATACATATAGGTAGGGGTAAAGTGAAAATTGTACAACTGAAATGTGTCTTCTGCATTTAACCCAACCCCTCGGAATCAGTGTCACGACTTCCTCCGAAGTCGGTTCCTCTCCTTGTTCAGGCGGCGTTCGGCGGTCGACGTCACCGGTCTTCTAGCCATCGCCAATCCACCTTTCATTTTCCATTTGTTTTGTCTTGTTTCCCCACACACCTGGTTTACATTTCCCTCATTACTTGTGGTGTATTTAACCCTCTGTTTCCCCCCCATGTCTGCGCATGAAATTCTTCGTTATGTTTATTGTGTGACACGTCAGGCTGTTTTTTCCCGGGTATTGTTTTGAACCCGTGGTATTGTATTGTTGTACATTATTTTGTGTGACCAGGGCGCTATTTGCTTTTGCCTTTGGCTGGAGTGTTGTGATGCTGTTGCGTCCAACTGTTTTGCTTCTGTCAATTAAAGTGTGACTGTTCACTCATCTCTGCTCTCCTGCACCTGACTCCAGTTGACCAGTTGTGCACACAGTCTGACACAGAGAGTTGCGGGGAGCTGCCTTAATCAACATCCACAGCACCCAGGGAACACTGGGTTAACTGCCTTGCTCAGGGGCAGAATGACAGATTTGTATCTTGTCAGGTCAGGGATTCGATCCAGCAACCTTACAGTAACGTGTGTGTGTGTGTGTGTGTGTGTGTGTGTGTGTGTGTGTGTGTGTGTGTGTGTGTGTGTGTGTGTGTGTGTGTGTGTGTGTGTGTGTGTGTGTGTGTGTGTGTGTGTGTGTGTGTGTGTGTGTGTGTGTGTTATCCAGTGACCTTAGTCATACACAGGCCCACAGAAACACACCTCTATGAAGAAACAACTTCTTCTGCGCTAAACAGCACTACTGCCTCTCTCTCTCTCTCTCTCTCTCTCTCTCTCTCTCTCTCTCTCTCTCTCTCTCTCTCTCTCTTCTTAAGAAAAGTTGCTTCCCCTGCTATTCCATTCCTCTTTCTTTCTTTCTCTCTTTCTCTCTCTTTCTCTCTCTGTCTCTCTCTGTCTCTCTCTCGCTCCATCACCTACTCTTCAAATCTCATCTCTTTCCATCTATCGCTCTCTCCTGCTGTCTTTCCACCAGCCCGTCAGGCGGTGAGCCTTTGAAACACGCAGTAAAGCAGATCTGAAGGCCCTTAAATTGATACTTAACTCTCAGAATTCTTAAAAGGCTCGGGCCGATGAATTTTTTATCTGCACCACCCGCGGCTGGAGCTCTCCCAGCACAGGACGCACAAACAATGGTTTATTTCCCTTTTTTCCTTCCGTCTTCGCTCTCTCTCTGTCTCTATCTCTGTGTGTAATGACAAAGTCTTTGCTGTGGCATGTCTCCATGTGGCTCCTGGTCTAATTGGTTGGTAGCATCTGTGCTAACACTGCAGAGACACTGCAGAGAGGGGGACTGGGAGGGTGGGGGGAGTGTAATGGAGCGTCGCCTGAAAAACAACCTCCAACCAACGACAGCTTAGAGGAAACATAAATACAAACAGCCGGGTAAATAGAGAGCTAGCGTGTCTCAGAGAGAGGGCATAGGAGCCCACGGAGACATTCTGTGTATGTGTGTGTTATAGTGTACGTGTGTGTTTGTCCGCCTGGGTGCGCATGCGTGTGTAAGTGTGTGTGCGTGTGTGTATGTATGTGTGTGTGTGTGTGTCTCGTTGAGAGGACAGGGGAGCCCGTGGAGAGGCATTGGCAGGGCTCTATTTGAGCTGAGCATTAAAGACATTAGAGAGCGTCTGTCTCTGCCATGCTCCGAGAAGTTCACTCCTGTCCTGCCTCATTACCCGGCTCATGTCACACTGCATCTCTACGCCACACCAACACAACACATGCAATGGTAGAGCACCATAATCGCTCAGCGTATGTTATCTACTACAGTGACAATGCAATATGGTGGGTGGGTGTTTGCTTACTACGGATCTTCAGAGAGAGGAGCAGGAATGTGGATTTAATTGTTGCACTGCTTGTTGTGGTCCCGTGCCATGACACAGGTCGAAGGTTTTTATTGACACACTTTATGGCCCTAGTATATAAACTCAAGGATGGAACCGTACGAACGGCTGCTTTAAACAGCATTTTGTTATTCAGTCTCTTGTTTTTTCTTGGTTTTTTTTTGCATCTACTACCCTATAAATATATCTGTTGAAGGTTTCAGAGAGGCCCCTGGCACATTTGTGACTCGTTTCAGAAAACTAGGCATGTGGCTCCACTATGCAAGTAACCATTTCAATAGAATGTCACGGCGACGACTGTTGATAGACGTAGCTGGTAAATTCGCTCTGGCTATCTACTCCAATTTCAGAGCACTCCCATCTGAGTGTGCCAGAGCGCAGATTAACTGACAAATTTATGAACACTCAACACCCGTTGAATATGGCCGCTGTCAAAAAACGTTGGCAAAAAGCGTCAATTGTTGACAGCAGCACAATTGCAGTCACCAAAAAAAAAAAAACAGGCTAACCAGCTCTGCTAGGGCAAGTAAAATGGTCAGTGAGCTGTTCTCTCATTTGTGTCTGGAAGTAGCTAAATCAAACCAAATCAAATCCAATTTATTTATATAGCCCTTCGTACATCAGCTGATATCTCAAAGTGCTGTACAGAAACCCAGCCTAAAACCCCAAACAGCAAGCAATGCAGGTGTAGAAGCACGGTGGCTAGGAAAAACTCCCTAGAAAGGCCAAAACCTAGGAAGAAACCTAGAGAGGAACCAGACTATGTGGGGTGGCCAGTCCTCTTCTGGCTGTGCCGGGTGGAGATTATAACAGAACATGGCCAAGATGTTAAAATGTTCATAAATGACCAGCATGGTCGAATAATAATAAGGCAGAACAGTTGATACTGGAGCAGCAGCAGCACGGCCAGGTGGACTGGGGACAGCAAGGAGTCATCATGTCAGGTAGTCCTGGGGCATGGTCCTAGGGCTCAGGTCAGCTGAAACTGGAGCAGCAGCACGGCCAGGTGGACTGGGGACAGCAAGGAGTCATCATTTCAGGTAGTCCTGGGGCATGTTCCTAGGGCTCAGGTCCTCCGAGAGAAGGAGCAAGCTAGCCAGCGTTAGCCAGTTAGCTTGGGTGCTTGACTGTTGTTGTTAGGACAGAACGCTCGGATCATCCCTTAAAGAGATGGGTGGGGCTAAATCTTAAGAGGGTGTGAACGTTGCTGAATGGGTGTAGACAAGGAAGAGCTCTCCAGTAGGTACCAAAACATTTCTTTTCTCAAAAGTGAGGTTAGCAGTTTATCAACTTTCAAAGCAGAATGACTTTCCAATTGTTCATCATATGTAGTGTATGATATACCATTTTGTAGCCCTGTGTCCCTGCTTTTATCCAATGTAAAAATAAAAATAAACACAGTTTGACATTTTGCTACATAAGACCGATTCAAGACGGTCGGTCACATTTGGTTGTATGTGAAAGATCAAGCGTGAGAAATACGGAGTTTGAATCCTTCTTTAATCAGAGTTTTAGAAGAGTAAGGGAGCAGAGAGAGAACGGAGGAAGAACGAGTAAGAAAAATATAAACAGGAAAAGAGAGAGAGATAAAGAAAGAAAGAGACAGGAAGAAAAAAGACCGGAAGAAAGAAAAGAGGGAGAGAAAGTGAATGCAAAAGAAAAGAGGGAGGGAAAGTGAATGCAAAAGAAAAGAGGGAGGGAAAGTGAATGCAATAGAAAAGAGGGAGGGAAAGTGAATGCAAAAGAAAAGAGGGAGGGAAAGTGAATGCAATAGAAAAGAGGGAGGGAAAGTGAATGCAAAAGAAAAGAGGGAGGGAAAGTGAATGCAAAAGAAAAGAGGGAGGGAAAGTGAATGCAAAAGAAAAGAGGGAGGGAAAGTGAATGCAATAGAAAAGAGGGAGGGAAAGTGAATCCAATAGAAAAGAGGGAGGGAAAGTGAATGCAATAGAAAAGAGGGAGGGAAAGTGAATGCAAAAGAAAAGAGGGAGGGAAAGTGAATCCAATAGAAAAGAGGGAGGGAAAGTGAATGCAAAAGAAAAGAGGGAGGGAAAGTGAATGCAATAGAAAAGAGGGAGGGAAAGTGAATGCAAAAGAAAAGAGGGAGGGAAAGTGAATGCAAAAGAAAAGAGGGAGGGAAAGTGAATGCAAAAGAAAAGAGGGAGGGAAAGTGAATGCAAAAGAAAAGAGGGAGGGAAAGTGAATGCAAAAGAAAAGAGGGAGGGAAAGTGAATGCAATAGAAAAGAGGGAGGGAAAGTGAATGCAAAAGAAAAGAGGGAGGGAAAGTGAATGCAAAAGAAAAGAGGGAGGGAAAGTGAATGCAAAAGAAAAGAGGGAGGGAAAGTGAATGCAAAAGAAAAGAGGGAGGGAAAGTGAATGCAAAAGAAAAGAGGGAGGGAAAGTGAATGCAAAAGAAAAGAGGGAGGAAAGTGAATGCAAAAGAAAAGAGGGAGGGAAAGTGAATGCAAAAGAAAAGAGGGAGGGAAAGTGAATGCAAAAGAAAAGAGGGAGGGAAAGTGAATGCAATAGAAAAGAGGGAGGGAAAGTGAATGCAAAAGAAAAGAGGGAGGAAAGTGAATGCAAAAGAAAATAGGGAGGGAAAGTGAATGCAAAATAAAAGAGGGAGGGAAAGTGAATGCAAAAGAAAAGAGGGAGGGAAAGTGAATGCAATAGAAAAGAGGGAGGGAAAGTGGATGCAATAGAAAAGAGGAGGGAAAGTGAATGCAAAAGAAAAGAGGGAGGGAAAGTGAATGCAAAAGAAAAGAGGGAGGGAAAGTGAATGCAATAGAAAAGAATGAGGGAAAGTGAATGCAATAGAAAAGAGGGAGGGAAAGTGAATGCAATAGAAAAGAGGGAGGGAAAGTGAATGCAATAGAAAAGAGGGAGGGAAAGTGAATGCAAAAGAAAAGAGGGAGAGAAAGTGAATGCAATAGAAAAGAGGGAGGGAAAGTGAATGTAAAAGAAAAGAGGGAGGGAAAGTGAATGCAAAAGAAAAGAGGGAGAGAAAGTGAATGCAATAGAAAAGAGGGAGGGAAAGTGAATGTAAAAGAAAAGAGGGAGGGAAAGTGAATGCAAAAAAAAGAGGGAGGGAAAGTGAATGCAAAAGAAAAGAGGGAGGGAAAGTGAATGCAAAAGAAAAGAGGGAGAGAAAGTGAATGCAATAGAAAAGAGGGAGGGAAAGTGAATGTAAAAGAAAAGAGGGAGGGAAAGTGAATGCAAAAGAAAAGAGGGAGAGAAAGTGAATGCAATAGAAAAGAGGGAGGGAAAGTGAATGTAAAAGAAAAGAGGGAGGGAAAGTGAATGTAAAAGAAAAGAGGGAGGGAAAGTGAATGCAAAAGAAAAGAGGGAGAGAAAGTGAATGCAATAGAAAAGAGGGAGGGAAAGTGAATGCAAAAGAAAAGAGGGAGAGAAAGTGAATGCAATAGAAAAGAGGGAGGGAAAGTGAATGTAAAAGAAAAGAGGGAGGGAAAGTGAATGCAAAAGAAAAGAGGGAGGGAAAGTGAATGCAAAAGAAAAGAGGGAGAGAAAGTGAATGTAAAAGAAAAGAGGGAGGGAAAGTGAATGCAAAAGAAAAGAGGGAGAGAAAGTGAATGCAATAGAAAAGAGGGAGGGAAAGTGAATGTAAAAGAAAAGAGGGAGGGAAAGTGAATGCAAAAGAAAAGAGGGAGGGAAAGTGAATGCAAAAGAAAAGAGGGAGGGAAAGTGAATGCAAAAGAAAAGAGGGAGGGAAAGTGAATGCAAAAGAAAGAGGGAGGGAAAGTGAATGCAAAAGAAAAGAGGGAGGGAAAGTGAATCCAATAGAAAAGAGGGAGGGAAAGTGAATGCAATAGAAAAGAGGGAGGGAAAGTGAATGCAATAGAAAAGAGGGAGAGAAAGTGAATGCAATAGAAAAGAGGGAGGGAAAGTGAATAGCAATAGAAAAGAGGGAGGGAAAGTGAATGCAATAGAAAAGAGGGAGGGAAAGTGAATGCAAAAGAAAAGAGGGAGGGAAAGTGAATGCAAAAGAAAAGAGGGAGGGAAAGTGAATGCAATAGAAAAGAGGGAGGGAAAGTGAATGCAAAAGAAAAGAGGGAGGGAAAGTGAATGCAAAAGAAAATAGGAGGGAAAGTGAATGCAAAATAAAAGAGGGAGGGAAAGTGAATGCAAAAGAAAAGAGGAGGGAAAGTGAATGCAATAGAAAAGAGGGAGGGAAAGTGGATGCAATAGAAAAGAGGGAGGGAAAGTGAATGCAAAAGAAAAGAGGGAGGGAAAGTGAATGCAAAAGAAAAGAGGGAGGAAAGTGAATGCAATAGAAAGAATGAGGGAAAGTGAATGCAATAGAAAAGAGGGAGGGAAAGTGAATGCAATAGAAAAGAGGGAGGGAAAGTGAATGCAATAGAAAAGAGGGAGGGAAAGTGAATGCAAAAGAAAAGAGGGAGGGAAAGTGAATGCAATAGAAAAGAGGGAGGGAAAGTGAATGCAAAAGAAAAGAGGGAGGGAAAGTGAATGCAAAAGAAAATAGGGAGGGAAAGTGAATGCAAAATAAAAGAGGGAGGGAAAGTGAATGCAAACGAAAAGAGGGGGGAAAGTGAGTGCAATAGAAAAGAGGGAGGGAAAGTGGATGCAATAGAAAAGAGGGAGGGAAAGTGAATGCAAAAGAAAAGAGGGAGGGAAAGTGAATGCAAAAGAAAAGAGGGAGGGAAAGTGAATGCAATAGAAAAGAAGGAGGGAAAGTGAATGCAATAGAAAAGAGGGAGGGAAAGTGAATGCAATAGAAAAGAGGGAGGGAAAGTGAATAGCAATAGAAAAGAGGGAGGGAAAGTGAATGCAATAGAAAAGAGGGAGGGAAAGTGAATGCAAAAGAAAAGAGGGAGAGAAAGTGAATGCAAAAGAAAAGAGGGAGGGAAAGTGAATGCAATAGAAAAGAGGGAGGGAAAGTGAATGCAAAAGAAAAGAGGGAGGGAAAGTGAATGCAAAAGAAAAGAGGGAGGGAAAGTGAATGCAAAAGAAAAGAGGGAGGGAAAGTGAATGCAAAAGAAAAGAGGGAGGGAAAGTGAATGCAATAGAAAAGAGGGAGGGAAAGTGAATGCAATAGAAAAGAGGGAGGGAAAGTGAATGCAAAAGAAAAGAGGGAGGGAAAGTGAATGCAAAAGAAAAGAGGGAGGGAAAGTGAATGCAATAGAAAAGAGGGAGGGAAAGTGAATGCAATAGAAAAGAGGGAGGGAAAGTGAATGCAAAAGAAAAGAGGGAGGGAAAGTGAATGCAATAGAAAAGAGGGAGGGAAAGTGAATGCAAAAGAAAAGAGGGAGGGAAAGTGAATGCAAAAGAAAAGAGGAGAGAAAGTGAATGCAATAGAAAAGAGGGAGGAAAGTGAATGCAAAAGAAAAGAGGGAGGGAAAGTGAATGCAAAAGAAAAGAGGGAGAGAAAGTGAATGCAATAGAAAAGAGGGAGGGAAAGTGAATGCAAAAGAAAAGAGGGAGGGAAAGTGAATGCAAAAGAAAAGAGGGGGGAAAGTGAATGTAAAAGAAAAGAGGGAGGGAAAGTGAATGCAATAGAAAAGAGGGAGGGAAAGTGAATCCAATAGAAAAGAGGGAGGGAAAGTGAATGCAATAGAAAAGAGGGAGGGAAAGTGAATGCAAAAGAAAAGAGGGAGGGAAAGTGAATCCAATAGAAAAGAGGGAGGGAAAGTGAATGCAATAGAAAAGAGGGAGGGAAAGTGAATGCAATAGAAAAGAGGGAGAGAAAGTGAATGCAATAGAAAAGAGGGAGGGAAAGTGAATGTAAAAGAAAAGAGGAGGGAAAGTGAATGCAAAAGACAAGAGGGAGGGAAAGTGAATGCAAAAGAAAAGAGGGAGGGAAAGTGAATGCAAAAGAAAAGAGGGAGGGAAAGTGAATGCAAAAGAAAAGAGGGAGGGAAAGTGAATGCAAAAGAAAAGAGGGAGGGAAAGTGAATGTAAAAGAAAAGAGGGAGGGAAAGTGAATGCAATAGAAAAGAGGGAGGGAAAGTGAATGTAAAAGAAAAGAGGGAGGGAAAGTGAATGCAAAAAGAAAAGAGGGAGGGAAAGTGAATGCAAAAGAAAAGAGGGAGGGAAAGTGAATGCAATAGAAAAGAGGGAGGGAAAGTGAATGCAAAAGAAAAGAGGGAGGGAAAGTGAATGCAAAAGAAAATAGGAGGGAAAGTGAATGCAAAATAAAAGAGGGAGGGAAAGTGAATGCAAAAGAAAAGAGGGAGGGAAAGTGAATGCAATAGAAAAGAGGGAGGGAAAGTGGATGCAATAGAAAAGAGGGAGGGAAAGTGAATGCAAAAGAAAAGAGGGAGGGAAAGTGAATGCAAAAGAAAAGAGGGAGGGAAAGTGAATGCAATAGAAAAGAATGAGGGAAAGTGAATGCAATAGAAAAGAGGGAGGAAAGTGAATGCAATAGAAAAGAGGAGGGAAAGTGAATGCAATAGAAAAGAGGGAGGGAAAGTGAATGCAAAAGAAAAGAGGGAGAGAAAGTGAATGCAATAGAAAAGAGGGAGGGAAAGTGAATGTAAAAGAAAAGAGGGAGGGAAAGTGAATGCAAAAGAAAAGAGGGAGAGAAAGTGAATGCAATAGAAAAGAGGAGGGAAAGTGAATGTAAAAGAAAAGAGGGAGGGAAAGTGAATGCAAAAGAAAAGAGGGAGGGAAAGTGAATGCAAAAGAAAAGAGGGAGGGAAAGTGAATGCAAAAGAAAAGAGGGAGAGAAAGTGAATGCAATAGAAAAGAGGGAGGAAAGTGAATGTAAAAGAAAAGAGGAGGGAAAGTGAATGCAAAAGAAAAGAGGGAGAGAAAGTGAATGCAATAGAAAAGAGGAGGGAAAGTGAATGTAAAAGAAAAGAGGGAGGGAAAGTGAATGTAAAAGAAAAGAGGGAGGGAAAGTGAATGCAAAAGAAAAGAGGAGAGAAAGTGAATGCAATAGAAAAGAGGGAGGAAAGTGAATGCAAAAGAAAAGAGGGAGAGAAAGTGAATGCAATAGAAAAGAGGGAGGGAAATGAATGTAAAAGAAAAGAGGAGGGAAAGTGAATGCAAAAGAAAAGAGGAGGGAAAGTGAATGCAAAAGAAAAGAGGGAGAGAAAGTGAATGTAAAAGAAAAGAGGGAGGAAATGAATGCAAAAGAAAGAGGGAGAGAAAGTGAATGCAATAGAAAAGGGAGGGAAAGTGAATGTAAAAGAAAAGAGGGAGAGAAAGTGAATGCAATAGAAAAGAGGGAGGGAAAGGAATGTAAAAGAAAAGAGGAGGGAAAGTGAATGCAAAGAAAAGAGGGAGGGAAAGTGAATGCAAAAGAAAAGAGGGAGGGAAAGTGAATGCAAAAGAAAAGAGGGAGGGAAAGTGAATGCAAAAGAAAAGAGGGAGGGAAAGTGAATGCAAAAGAAAAGAGGGAGGGAAAGTGAATCCAATAGAAAAGAGGGAGGAAAGTGAATGCAATAGAAAAGAGGGAGGGAAAGTGAAAAATAGAAAAGAGGGAGAGAAAGTGAATGCAATAGAAAAGAGGGAGGGAAAGTGAATAGCAATAGAAAAGAGGGAGGGAAAGTGAATGCAATAGAAAAGAGGGAGGAAAGTGAATGCAAAAGAAAAGAGGGAGGGAAAGAATGCAAAAGAAAAGAGGGAGGGAAAGTGAATGCAATAGAAAAGAGGGAGGAAAGTGAATGCAAAAGAAAAGAGGGAGGGAAAGTGAATGCAAAAGAAAATAGGGAGGGAAAGTGAATGCAAAATAAAAGAGGGAGGAAAGTGAATGCAAAAGAAAAGAGGGAGGGAAAGTGAATGCAATAGAAAAGAGGAGGGAAAGTGGATGCAATAGAAAAGAGGGAGGAAAGTGAATGCAAAAGAAAAGAGGGAGGAAAGTGAATGCAAAAGAAAAGAGGGAGGGAAAGTGAATGCAATAGAAAAGAATGAGGGAAAGTGAATGCAATAGAAAAGAGGGAGGGAAAGTGAATGCAATAGAAAAGAGGGAGGGAAAGTGAATGCAAAAGAAAAGAGGAGGAAAGTGAATGCAATAGAAAAAGGGAGGAAAGTGAATGCAAAAGAAAAGAGGGAGGGAAAGTGAATGCAAAAGAAAATAGGAGGAAAAGTGAATGCAAAATAAAAGAGGGAGGGAAAGTGAATGCAAACAGAAAAAGAGGGGGGAAAGTGAATGCAATAGAAAGAGAGGAGGAAAGTGGATGCAACAGAAAGAGGGAGGGAAAGTGAATGCAAAAGAAAAAGAGGGGAAAGTGAATGCAAAAGAAAAGAGGGAGGGAAAGTGAATGCAATAGAAAAGAAGGAGGAAAGTGAATGCAATAGAAAAGAGGGAGGGAAAGTGAATGCAATAGAAAAGAGGAGGGAAAGTGAATAGCAATAGAAAAGAGGGAGGGAAAGTGAATGCAATAGAAAAGAGGGAGGGAAAGTGAATGCAAAAGAAAAGAGGGAGGGAAAGTGAATGCAAAAGAAAAGAGGGAGGGAAAGTGAATGCAATAGAAAAGAGGGAGGGAAAGTGAATGCAAAAGAAAAGAGGGAGGGAAAGTGAATGCAAAAGAAAATAGGGAGGGAAAGTGAATGCAAAATAAAAGAGGGAGGGAAAGTGAATGCAAAAGAAAAGAGGGAGGGAAAGTGAATGCAATAGAAAAGAGGGAGGGAAAGTGAATGCAATAGAAAAGAGGAGGGAAAGTGAATGCAAAAGAAAAGAGGAGGGAAAGTGAATGCAAAAGAAAAGAGGGAGGGAAAGTGAATGCAAGAAAAGAGGGAGGGAAAGAATGCAATAGAAAGAGGGAGGGAAAGTGAATGCAATAGAAAGAGGGAGGGAAAGTGAATGCAAAATAAAAGAGGGAGGGAAAGTGAATGCAATAGAAAAGAGGGAGGAAAGTGAATGCAAAAGAAAATAGGAGAGAAAGTGAATGCAATAGAAAAGAGGAGGAAAGTGAATGTAAAAGAAAAGAGGGAGGGAAAGTGAATGCAAAAGAAAAGAGGGAGAGAAAGTGAATGCAATAGAAAAGAGGGAGGGAAAGTGAATGTAAAAGAAAAGAGGGAGAGGAAAGTGAATGTAAAAGAAAAGAGGGAGGGAAAGTGAATGCAAAAGAAAAGAGGAGAGAAAGTGAATGCAATAGAAAAGAGGGAGGGAAAGTGAATGCAAAAGAAAAGAGGAGAGAAAGTGAATGCAATAGAAAAGAGGGAGGGAAAGTGAATGTAAAAGAAAAGAGGGAGGAAAGTGAATGCAAAAGAAAAGAGGGGAAAGTGAATGCAAAAGAAAAGAGGAGAGAAAGTGAATGTAAAAGAAAAGAGGGAGGGAAAGTGAATGCAAAAGAAAAGAGGGAGAGAAAGTGAATGCAATAGAAAAGGGAGGGAAAGTGAATGTAAAAGAAAAAGAGGGAGGAAAGTGAATGCAAAAGAAAAGAGGGAGGGAAAGTGAATGCAAAAGAAAAGAGGGAGGGAAAGTGAATGCAAAAGAAAAGAGGGAGGGAAAGTGAATGCAAAAGAAAAGAGGGAGGGAAAGTGAATGCAAAAGAAAAGAGGGAGGGAAAGTGAATCCAATAGAAAAAGAGGGAGGAAAGTGAATGCAATAGAAAAGAGGGAGGGAAAGTGAATGCAATAGAAAAGAGGGAGAGAAAGTGAATGCAATAGAAAAGAGGAGGAAAGTGAATAGCAATAGAAAAGAGGGAGGGAAAGTGAATGCAATAGAAAGAGGGAGGGAAAGTGAATGCAAAAGAAAAGAGGGAGGGAAAGTGAATGCAAAAGAAAAGAGGGAGGGAAAGTGAATGCAATAGAAAAGAGGGAGGGAAAGTGAATGCAAAAGAAAAGAGGGAGGAAAGTGAATGCAAAAGAAAATAGGGAGGGAAAGTGAATGCAAAATAAAAGAGGGAGGGAAAGTGAATGCAAAAGAAAAGAGGGAGGGAAAGTGGATGCAATAGAAAAGAGGGAGGGAAAGTGGATGCAATAGAAAAGAGGGAGGGAAAGTGAATGCAAAAGAAAAGAGGGAGGAAAGTGAATGCAAAAGAAAAGAGGGAGGAAAGTGAATGCAATAGAAAAGAATGAGGGAAAAGTGAATGCAATAGAAAAAGAGGGAGGGAAAGTGAATGCAATAGAAAGAGGGAGGAAAGTGAATGCAATAGAAAAGAGGGAGGAAAGTGAATGCAAAAGAAAAGAGGGAGGGAAAGTGAATGCAATAGAAAAGAGGGAGGAAAGTGAATGCAAAAGAAAAGAGGGAGGGAAAGTGAATGCAAAAGAAAATAGGGAGGGAAAGTGAATGCAAAATAAAAGAGGGAGGGAAAGTGAATGCAAAACAGAAAAGAGGGGGGAAAGTGAATGCAATAGAAAAGAGGAGGAAAGTGGATGCAATAGAAAAGAGGGAGGGAAAGTGAATGCAAAAGAAAAGAGGGAGGGAAAGTGAATGCAAAAGAAAAGAGGGAGGGAAAGTGAATGCAATAGAAAGAAGGAGGAAAGTGAATGCAATAGAAAGAGGGAGGGAAAGTGAATGCAATAGAAAAGAGGAGGAAAGTGAATAGCAATAGAAAAGAGGGAGGGAAAGTGAATGCAATAGAAAAGAGGAGGGAAAGTGAATGCAAAAGAAAAGAGGGAGGGAAAGTGAATGCAAAAGAAAAGAGGGAGGGAAAGTGAATGCAATAGAAAAGAGGGAGGAAAGTGAATGCAAAAGAAAAGAGGGAGGAAAGTGAATGCAAAAGAAAATAGGGAGGGAAAGTGAATGCAAAAGAAAAGAGGGAGGGAAAGTGAATGCAATAGAAAAGAGGAGGGAAAGTGAATGCAATAGAAAAGAGGGAGGAAAGTGAATGCAAAAGAAAAGAGGGAGGGAAAGTGAATGCAAAAGAAAAGAGGGAGGGAAAGTGAATGCAATAGAAAAGAGGGAGGGAAAGTGAATGCAATAGAAAAGAGGGAGGGAAAGTGAATGCAAAAGAAAAGAGGGAGGGAAAGTGAATGCAAAATAAAAGAGGGAGGGAAAGAATGCAATAGAAAAGAGGGAGGGAAAGTGAATGCAAAAGAAAATAGGGAGGAAAGAATGCAAAATAAAAGAGGGATACAAGTGAATGCAAAAGAAAGAGGGAGGGAAAGTGAATGCAATAGAAAAGAGGGAGGGAAAGTGGATGCAATAGAAAAGAGGGAGGGAAAGTGAATGCAAAGAAAAGAGGAGGGAAAGTGAATGCAAAAGAAAGAGGGAGGGAGGCAAAAGAAAGAGGGAGGAAAGTGAATGCAATAGAAAAGAGGGAGGGAAAGTGGATGCAAAGAAAAGAGGGAGGGAAAGTGAATGCAATAGAAAAGAGGGAGGGAAAGTGAATGCAATAGAAAAGAGGGAGGAAAGTGAATACAAAAGAAAAGAGGGAGGAAAGTGAATGCAAAGAAAAGAGGGAGGGAAAGTGAATGCAAAAGAAAAGAGGGAGGGAAAGTGAATGCAAAAGAAAAGAGGGAGGGAAAGTGAATGCAAAAGAAAAGAGGGAGGAAAGTGAATGCAAAATAAAAGAGGGAGGGAAAGTGAATGCAAAAGAAAAGAGGGAGGGAAAGTGAATGCAAAAGAAAAGAGGGAGGGAAAGTGAATGCAAAAGAAAAGAGGAGGAAAGTGAATGCAATAGAAAAGAGGGAGGGAAAGTGAATGCAAAAGAAAAGAGGGAGGGAAAGTGAATGCAATAGAAAAGAGGGAGGGAAAGTGAATGCAATAGAAAAGAGGAGGGAAAGTGAATGCAAAAGAAAAGAGGAGAGAAGTGAATGCAATAGAAAAGAGGGAGGGAAAGTGAATGCAAAAGAAAAGAGGGAGGGAAAGTGAATGCAATAGAAAAGAGGGAGGGAAAGTGAATGCAAAAGAAAAGAGGGAGGGAAAGTGGCAATAGAAAAGAAGGAGGGAAAGTGAATGCAAAAGAAAAGAGGGAGGGAAAGTGAATGCAAAGGAAAAGAGGGAGGGAAAGTGAATGCAATAGAAAAGAGGGAGGGAAAGTGAATGCAATAGAAAAGAGGGAGGGAAAGTGAATGCAATAGAAAAGAGGGAGGGAAAGTGAATGCAATAGAAAAGAGGGAGGGAAAGTGAATGCAATAGAAAAGAGGGAGGGAAAGTGAATGCAATAGAAAAGAGGGAGGGAAAGTGAATGCAATAGAAAAGAGGGAGGGAAAGTGAATGCAAAAAGAAGAGGGAGGGAAAGTGAATGCAAAATAAAAGGGAGCGAGAGATGCAAAGAGAGAGAGAGAGAGGGAGAGAGAGAGTGAAAGTGGGAGAGAGAGAGAGAGAGAGAGTGATGTAGAGGGAGAGATACAGAGAGAGGTAAAGAGAGAGTGTGATGGTACCCTTGGGAGGAAGTTGTAGTCTGGGTATTCAAGGCTGGTTCTGAAAGGATCCCGTCGGGCTGCATATGGCACAGCAGGTAACCCTGCTAATAACCTGCTGTCTGTCTGTCTGCTCTACACCTCTACCACTCACTTACTATAACAACATCCATCTCTCTTTCTTTACCTCTACCTTACTCACCAAATATCACCAGACAAGATGCTCAAGGTCTTTCAATCAGGAAATAAACATTTCTCTGTGTTTGTCTACTCTTTACCACATTGTTTTGCATCTTGTCTTTAGAGATATGAATACCTCAAAGAAAAATGGCACTTTTAAGAATATGTAGCTATCACCATACACTGAGTGCACAAAACATTAAGAACACCTGCTATTTCCATGACATAGACTGGTCAGGTGAATCCAGGTGAAAGCTAATATCTCTTATTGATGTCACTTGTTAAATCCACTTCAATCAATGTAGATGAATGGGAGGAGACAGGTAAAAGAAGGATTTGTAAGCTTTGAGACAGCTGAGATATGGATTGTGTATGTGTGCCATTCAGGGGGTGAATGAGCACGGGAAAAGATTGAAGTGCCTTTGAACGATGTATGGTGGTAGGTGCCAGGCCCAGGCACACCGGTGTGTGTCAAGAACTGCAACACTGCTGGGATGTTCATGCTCAACAGTTTCCCATGTGTATCAGGAATGGTTCACCACCAAAAGGACCTTGATCAGCACTCATTGACAAATGCATTGAGTAGAATGCTTAGTCGGGCATCAAAGCTAACGTTCAAAACAGAATTGTGCCGAAACATGCAACCCATGACTATACTGTAGCTCAGAGATTTCTCCTTGGCTAAACTAGGCTCATCATTTAGCATTTGTATTCATATATACAGATCACATACAAATGTTCAAATAAGGCACCAGAAAGTTCACATGTTCAATATGTTTTTTTTGTTGTTCATACGTTCCTCCTGTGAAGTAGGAACTAGTGTCAAATTTCTAGGATCCTGTAATCAGTCACATATTCGATTCTATTGAATTAAACAGCGACTTCAAGGGTCCATTACATAGTGAAACAGTTGCCTGACTTTGGCCTTGGTCAAATGAGGGACGCCATACAACAAGTGCCAGCAAGTTTCACAGCTTTCCCTCTCTCCTCAACCCATGTGACCCCATCGTGACCCCCTGAGACCACACTGGCACTTATGGAAAGTCTTAAGGATGGTACATCACTTCCCCACCCCCACTTCTTCTTCCCACCCCTCCATCCATTCCTTCATCCACCCACTTGGCCCCGGGGTGGGGGGGGGGTGTAAGGGTGGGTAGAAAAGCGAGTCTTTGCCCTGGGTGTTGTGTATTGATTTTGGGACTCCAGAGTTAAGGAACAGATGGGGCTCAAAGAGGACATTGACGCGCGTCAGAAACAATAAGGATCAAGACTAGAGCAGAGAGGAGAAGAGTGAGCACACCGGGAGGTGACATGGCACCCAGCCGCCACAGTCTGAGGAGGGAGGGAGGGAGGGAGGGAGGGAGGGAGGGAGGGAGGGAGGGGAGGGAGGGAGGGAGGGAGGGAGGGAGGGAGGGAGGGAGGGAGGGATGGAGGGTTGGCTGGCACTCTTCTTCCTCTGGGAAGTCATGCAGTACAGTCTCTCACACTACAGACAGGGATGCATACTGTACGCAGGATATACACCGTACTCAATGTAACAATGTCGTATTGTGACATGGTAAATGTTGGAGCAAGACACACACAAGATGGTGTGGAATGAGATCATTTTAAATGGAACTGGGCACTAGATCTGGATCCAAATGGAATATGTTTGTCCACTCAAAATGCATCTATCCAACATCCGCAACTTGAAAGGGCAATCAGCAGTTGATGCATCCATTTTTGGACTCAAATGTATCATATGTACCCATTGAGTCTTGAAAATGTCATTTTGACATCATGGATGGTCAGTCATTGCATCCATAGCTGTCTATGAACTTGAGAATGGTTACATTTTCTCCAGCCACATCCCTCAGCCTTGTACCGAAACGGGTAGGAATACCTTTGTTGTTGTTTCAACTTCTGATTGTCCCTTTAAGGTGTCTTCTGTCTGTGAGTGGGAGGGGGGTGTGTCCCTGGTAGATTCCAAGTCAGTCCGTCGCTACACTGCAGAGGGGATCAAATAAGGACTCCCTGCAGATGGGCGGAAAAATGCTGCTGTCACTCCGGTCATTCCAGGAGTGTGAACTTGGCTGAGGATGAGTGCTTCTCCGGACTGGAGCCAGGCTTTGTGTCAGGGCCAGAGGGAGAGGGGGGGGAATATATAAAGAAATAAGGGAGAGGGGATAGTCATTCTGAAAGATGCCATCCTGAGGAGATGCCATTTTGGGGGCAGCTGGTACTCTGGCAGGATTAGTCTGAGTGAGAGACGCTGACAGAGAAAGATGGAGGCATCACAATGCCCACTCGTCCTCCTCTCCTCCTCTCCTCCTCTCCTCCTCCTCTCCTCCTCCTCTCCTCCACTCCACAGGATAAATAAGTCAACTCTATTGGGGACAACACTGATCCATGTCGCTCACCAAACAGCTACCCCTCCTCTGATATCACACTGACACAATGCCTGCGAGGATCTTCATAACTTACATATGATCGTGTATCTCTATGGGTTTTGTTGTTTGTCAATACTCCAAGGGACAACATACTGTTGACAAGTGTTTGTAACGTTATTTACCAGGGAAACACCATTCTATGGTCTGTGGGAGTGGATACACTGTTCAATCTAACGTGGCTTGTTATGTCCTCACCCAGGTTCATTTGAAAGTCGTCTAGAAGGCAATTAAAAGGGCTTATTTCTCTTCATTCCTAGAGATCACAGGAAAGCTGTGAGCAGAATTAAATGGGAAGCAACTGGCAATTAACATGAAACTGAAGAAAATGTGAGATATCCTCACAATCCTACAAAAAAATCCGTGGCCCTTCCTGTGTCTTATCGTCGGTTCAAATCAAACGGAATCGAAACCGGGGTGATTATACTGTGGTGAAAACAGCGACAGGGATCCGTGGGACGTTGTGATGAAACCTAACGACCAGACTAGCAAAGTGGCGAGACTTAAGAGATGCTTGATAACAACATCCCAATCCTCACTGCCTGGCTGGAGCAGACGGATGGAGAGACAGATGCAGTGGAGAGGAGGGAAAGATGAAAGGGGGATGCACCGCAGAAATGAAAGAAAAGATAAGAGGAAAGAAACGAGGTGTTAGTTAGAGGGCACAAGAGGTTGGTTACACCTTAATTGGGCAGGACGGGCTCGTGGTAATGGCTGGAGCGGAATCGGTGGACTGGTATCAAATACATCAAACACATAGTTTGTGTGTGTTTGATTCCATTCCATCAGCTCCATTCCAGACATTACTATGAGCCTTCACCCCCTTTATACCGGAGTCCACTGTTCGAGAGAGAGATGTGATTCCATTTCATCATGGCTGTTGTGGATTAGTCACCTCCATCTTGATGTCACCTCCATCTTCATTACCTTCATTCATTTAACCCTCAGTAACAGCTCTTCATGGGTGAGCTGAGGCATCTGCTGGCTGTGGAAGGAGAGATTGAGAGATGGAGAGATCAGGAGGAGAATAGGCGGTAATGGAGTTGACTAAACTTCTCAAGGTCACTGCAGATTTACTGTAGAATATGGGAAGAATAAGGTCCAAATTGTTTGAGAAATCGGTCTATAATAAGAAAAATATCAGAGAGAAAGTGAGAGAAAGTGAGAGAGAGAGAGAGAGAGAGAGAGAGAGAGAGAGAGAGAGAGAGAGAGAGAGAGAGAGAGAGAGAGAGAGAGAGAGAGAGAGAGAGAGAGAGAGAGAGAGAGAGAGAGAGAGAGAGAGAGAGAGAGAGAGAGAGAGAGAGAGAGAGAGAGAGAGAGAGAGAAAGTGAGAGAAAGTGAGAGAGAGAGAGAGAGAGAGAGAGAGAGAGAGAGAGAGAGAGAGAGAGAGAGAGAGAGAGAGAGAGAGAGAGAGAGAGAGAGAGAGAGAGAGAGAGAGAGAGAGAGAGAGAGAGAGAGAGAGAGAGAGAGAGAGAGAGAGAGAGAGAGAGAGAGAGAGAGAGAGAGAGAGAGAGAGAGAGAGAGAGAGAGAGAGAGAGAGAGAGAGAGAGAGAGAGAGAGAGAGAGAGAGAGAGAGAGAGAGAGAGAGCGAGAGAGAGAGAGAGAGAGAGAGAGAGAGAGAGAGAGAGAGAGAGAGAGAGAGAGAGAGAGAGAGAGAGAGAGAGAGAGAGAGAGAGAGAGAGAGAGAGAGAGAGAGAGAGAGAGAGAGAGAGAGAGAGAGAGAGAGAGAGAGAGAGAGAGAGAGAGAGAGAGAGAGAGAGAGAGAGAGAGAGAGAGAGAGAGAGAGAGAGAGAGAGAGAGAGAGAGAGAGAGAGAGAGAGAGAGAGAGAGAGAGAGAGAGAGAGAGAGAGAGAGAGAGAGAGAGAGAGAGAGAGAGAGAGAGAGAGAGAGAGAGAGAGAGAGAGAGAGAGAGAGAGAGAGAGAGAGAGAGAGAGTGAGAGAGAGAGAGAGAGAGAGAGAGAGAGAGAGAGAGAGAGAGTGAGAGAGAGAGTGAGAGAGAGAGAGAGAGAGAGAGAGAGGAGGATTCGTAGCATCTGCTGTGGAGTTGATGATCATTTCTCATCATTGTAAGTCATTAGGACTGTTTCACAGGAACCTGAGAGAACACACACACACACTAACTAACACATACACCGTGCAGTACAGAGAGACTCTGGGGAAGTGTGTTTGATAGATACACTCCTTCATAAGAACTGGCAGGAAACTTTTAGTTTGTAAAGAGAATTATCCTCCTGTGCTGGTGTTCAGGAACCGCCGAGGAATGAAATTATATTGAAAATAACAAACAAAATAGATAGTTGATTTGGCTACAGGGGACAGATAAAGGCATCACTGCTCTTATTGAAAATAGAGTAAGAGAAAACCCTCTAACTCACTGGGTGTAAATCACAGATCAGAGGGTTTCCTGGTTCCAGGCACTGTGTGTGTTTAACCCACACACTGGGAGAGTTGTGAAGAGAAGTGGTGATTGAACAGATCTCCAGTCTAAGAGATGAGAGTCCAGTCTGTCTCCCCTTGTCTGTCTCCCCCACTCTCTCACCCACCCACCGAACACCATGTGGAAAATCAATATGTGCTTTCTCTCCCCTAGCTGCCTGTCTCTCTGCTCTGCGTCAGCAGAATGGCTCTCAGGAGTGTGATTAAGCGTTAAGTGTTTCACAATGGCGGGGTGTGGGAGAGAGAAGAGGGAGAGAGAAGCATCGGAGGGGGGTTCCCATCACGACGGGTCTGGCAATCCGAGACATCTGTCCACCGCCGTAACGAAGGGAGGGAGAGAGAGGGAGGGAGAGAGAAAGAGCAGAAGGGAAGCTCCATCCCTGGGTTACACATTATTGTTCGGTCTATACAATTATACTCGACTACATGTGTCCGAAATGTGAGAACTGTAACTCCCTTTAAATGTAACATTATCTTGGAATACACATTATCTATTGTACGTTGATCTGCCTTTTATAAGTATAAAGTGTTGTTTGAGTATTGTGAGTAATGAACATTTTCATAGGTCTGTGTTCATGAAGTGGACTTTTCATCAGTCAAAGGGCACTTTCACTGTAATCCGAGGACTTCCTGTAAACAGAAGGCAAACTTCCTCTTGAACTCTTATCACATTTCTCACTGGTGTGGGTCTCAAGATGGTGTGGGTGATGTAACGATGATGTGGGGAGACGTATGGGGGATGCCACAGTCAGCAGCTGCCTCTGAAGTAGCTCCCTCCATCATCGGCTGTCAGCCACGGAAGCACCTGGCACCAGCATCACTCATACACACACACACGCACGCACGCACGCACGCACGCACGCACGCACGCACGCACACACACACACACACACACACACACACACACACACACACACACACACACACACACACACACACACACACACACACGCACACACGCACACACACACACACACTGTACCAGCTGTTCTGCACCAGCATCACTCATACACATCCAGCCCCACTGCTGCTGCTGCTGACAATGATGATGATGATGATGATGATGATGATGACACACAGGATAAAAAGTATTGCTTGTTTTTTTTTATTCTCACACATTTGATGATGTTTTATGCGCTGCATTGCTACAAGTCACACAGTCAGTTCAGTGAGACTTTGAATTTCGTGTGTTTGATGAATCAGAAATATTTGTGATAACTTTAGATGTTCTTCAGAGTTCCACTGGTAAATCATTTACAGTAAGCTTAGTGTCAAGCCACTCAAACCCCCGCCACTCTGTAAAGCACATTGAGGGTGTTATGAGCAAGTCAGAGCAGTATTATTCCAGACTCTTGAATTTCACTAGTGTTCCTCTTATAAAGTAGAGTGGTTTTAAGCTATGTGACCACAACCAGACCAGGTTTCTGCATAGCAATAAAACCATTGTGGTTTCGCACTTATTATTTCCTGCTGCTTTCTAATACCTTAGTCTACTGCTAACATGTCTTAAAGTTAAGTGCCTTTTACAGCAATTATAGGGTTATTATACAATCAGTGCATTTAGGAGTCTAAAAATTAAAACAAGCCAACTCAAATGGAAACTGTGTAGTGAGAAATACGTCACAAATGGAATGAGCAACAAATGCAGGGAGAGCGAAAAAAGATGTGTGTTACTGAACATGCAGTTTATTAGGATACAGATGAAACAAGTTATAATGAACTTCACAGGGTGGTGAAAGTGCAAGGTGATGACCTTGATGCTCCTTTCCAATAAATATTGAGGGTCTTATTCTGGTGACATGATCATCGATGCTTGGCTGAAGTTTGACATGTAAAAATAATCTTGCTCTTATCCATAATAACCTCGTTATGTAGTCTCGCCTATCCGCACTGTATCTGCGAGCTGTTGGCGAGAGCACATGCCAAGAGTGCTATTCAACTCAACAGTTTTGGAACAAAACCATTGGTATAGTTGAAAATGCGATGGAAACACATTGAAACATAGATTTGATTTATTTATTTTATTCAGTACATGACAACTTAAGTAACGTTCATGTGCACTAGGCCATTAGGCACCGCTTTTTATCCGCATCAAGTCAGTTTGGCGGGAAAATGTTCTCTTTATGCAGATTTTAGAATATTTACAGTGCCTTCGGAATGTAGTCAGACCCCTTTTGCCTTGTTCAACATTTTTTTATGTTACAGCCTTATTCTGAAATGTATTACATTGTTTGTGTTCCCCATCAATCTACACACAATAACCCATAATGACAAACTATTTTTTTTAAACATTTAATACAAATGTAATACAAATAATGGAAAAATTACATTTACATAAGCATTCAGACCCTTTACTCAGTACTTTGCTAAAGCACCTTTGGCAGCAATTACAGCAACAAGTCTTCATGGGTATGATGCTACAAGCTTGACACACCTGTATTTGGAGAGTTTCTCCCATTCTTCTCTGCAGATCCTCTCAAGCTCTGTCAGGTTGGATGGTGAGAGTTGCTGCACAGCTATTTTCAGGTCTCCCCAGAGATGTTCGATCGGATTCAAGTCTGGGCTCTGGCTGGGCCACTCAAGGACATTCAGAGACTTGTCCGAAGCCACTCCTACATTGTCTTTGCTGTGCGCTTAGGGTCGTTGTCATGTTGTAAGGTGAACCTTCACCCCAGTCTGAGTGCTCTGGAGTAGTTTTTCAGCAAGGATCTTTCTGTAGTTTGGTCCATTCATCTTTTTCTTGATCCTGACTAGTCTCCCAGTCCCTGCCTCTGAAAAAGATCGCCACAGCATGATGCTACCACCACCATGCTTCGAGGGTATCAGGTTTCCTCCAGACGTGACACTTGGCATTCAGGCCAAAGAGTTCAATCTTGGTTTCTTCCGACCAGAGAATCTTGTTTCTCATGGTCTGAGAGTCTTTAGGTGCCTTTTGGCAAACTCCAAACGGTCTCTCATGTGCCTTTTACTGAGGAGTGGCTGGCCAAACTACCATAAAGGCCTGATTGGTGGAGTGCTGCAGAGATGGTTGTCCTTCTGGAAGTTTCTCCCATCACCACAGAGGAACTCTAGAGCTCTGCCAAAGTGACCATTGGGTTCTTGGTCACCTCCCTGACCAAGGCCCTTCTCCCCCGATTGCTGAGTTTGGCCAGGCTGCCAGCTCTAAGAAGAGTCTTGGTGGTTCCAAACTTCTTCCATTTAAGAATTATGGAGGCCACTGTGTTATTGTAGACATTCAATGCTGAATAATTTTTTTGGTACCCTTCCCCAGATCTGTGCCGTGACAAGTTGTAGAAACGTCTCAAAGATGATCAATGGAAACAGGATGCACCTGAGCTAAATTTCGAGTCTCATAGCGAAGGGTCTGAATAAATATGTAAATAAGGTATTTCTGTTTTTAATCCATAATAGATTTGCTAAATAAAAAAATAAAAAAAATAATTTGTCATGATGGGGTATTGTGTGTAGATTTCTGAGAATTGTTTTACTTAATTTAATCCCTTTTAGAATTAGGATGTAACATAACACATATGTGACTCACAACCTGTATTCGGTCTTATGTAGCAACATTTGAAATTATATTTTTTACACTGGATAAAAGTAGAGACTCAGAGCTACAGAACTATATATCATAAACTGCATTTGAGGAAACAATGGGAAAGTCATTCTGCTTTGAAAGTTGATCAACTTGTAACCTCACTTTTGAGGAAACCGTCTTTCAATGTTTTGGTATTACTATTGGAGAGACATTCTTTGTCTACACCCATTTGGCATTGTTCACACCTTCTTAAGCCTTAGCCCCACCCATCTCTTTAAGGGTTGATCTGTGCATTCTGTAATAACTTGCCAGCTACATCCAGAAATCTAAGAGAGAGAGAGAGAGAGAGAGAGAGAACAGCTCACTGAACATTACCCACCCTAGCAGAGCTGGTTAGGCTGTTAAAGTATGTTATCCAGAGCGTTGGTGTCTGCAACTGTGCTGTCAGTCCATTCATAAATTCAGAGCGTTTCGCATTCAGAGCGCACACTGGACGCTCTTGCCAATAAGTAGGCTTGTTCCTAAAGCTCTGACCTCACAATGACAGTCAAGCACCCAAGCTAACTGGCTAACATTGGCTAGCTACTTCCAGACACATAATAATAGAACACCCCACTCTGACCATTTTACTCCCCTTTGCAGAGCTGGTTAGGCAGTTTCCATGTTATCCAGAGCGCTGGTGACTGTAACAGTGCTGCTGGCAACAACTGAATTACTCTTTGTTGCCGAAATTAGCTAGCTAGCTAAACAATGGACCATAATCACAACTCATGACGTTACTACCCTGCATCAATCTGCAGGTAGCTAACCAACCAGGTTGTATGGCTATAACTAGTCAAGCAAATATGTCTGAGATACGAAGAATAAGATCAGCTAGCTAGCGACCCAGCCAACTAACATTAGCTAGCTAGCAGTACACATGAAATGAAACCACTTTCTGTCAAAATTAGAAACGTGTAATATCTGAAAATGTAGCTAGCTAGACTGTCTTACCCAGTATACATCATGGTTGGACACATGTCCTGTCCGTTGCCATGCATGGGTGCTCTTAGTTTGATGACGCAATGCCATGCCATGCATGGTTGCTCTTAGTTTGACGACGTAATCCAGACTGGTGTCTCCTTAGCTATCATACTCGAATTCCACTGATTTCAAAACTTGGTCTTCCAGAAAGTGGAGAGCATACACATAACGTCAACTAGTGAGCCAGCCAGCTAATGTTAGCTAGCTAACAGTACACTTTAACTTGACATTAGATTTATGCAGTTTTACTACACAATACATTTTCTTAAAGCCGTGTTTGACGCGATTACCTCGACATACTGACCTGCTATAGACAGACACGTGCTATATGGCAGACCAATCCAAACTCATCTCTCGCCATGTCCAGCCCACCCATTATCAATGTATTTATAAATATCTTCTTACATCAGCCGATGTCACAAGGTGCTGAACAGAAATGTTGAAGCACAGTGGCTAGGAAAAACTTCCTAGAACCTTGGACGAAACCTAGAGAGGAACCAGGCTCTGAGGCATGGCCAGTCCTCTTCTGGCTCTGCCGGGTGGAGATTATAACAGAACATGGCCAAGATGTTCAAGCGTTCATAGATGACCAGCAGGGTCAGATAATAATATTTGCAGTGGTTGTAGAGGGTGCAACTGGTCAGCACCTCAGGAGTAAATGTCAGTTGGCTTTTCATAGCCGATCATTCAGAGTTAGAGAAGGCAGGTGCCGTAGAGAGAGAGTCCAAAACAGAAGGTCTGGGACAAGGTTGCACGTCCAGTGAACAGGTCAGGGTTCCATAGCCGAAGGCAGAACAGTTGAAACTGGAGCAGCAGCATGGCCAGGTCGACTGGGGACAGAAATCATGACTAGTGGGAAGGTTGCTCACTTTTTCTGTGGCTAATCCAACTAGGCTCGTAATTTAACAATTTTATTCATATTAACAGATGGCACACACGTTTGATATTAAGCCACATGAAAGATCACGTGATCGAGAAGGCATTTCTGACAAAAAACGCATTTAATTTTTTTAATTTTTCGTTCAAACAGCTCCCCTATGAAGTCGTGACTTGCGACATACGCCTAGTTTCCTGAATCCGGTCACAAATATGGTTAAAAAAGTCAAGGTGTCTAAATACTTTCCAAAGGCACTGTACATGAAAATCTACCGCCAATTTGTTGGAAACACAGCTACTGTTATTAATATGCTCCTTGTTGTTGAAATACCTTCCTCTATCATCCCCAAACATGTCATATCTTTGACATTTCCTGCCACTTCCCCCCACTCCCTCTCTCCTACCTGCTTCCGTCTCCTCCCTCTCTCCTCCCCTCTCTTCTCCCTCCCTTCCTCTCCTCCCTTCCTCCCTCCCTCTTCTCCCTTCTCTTACCTCCTTCCCTGTCTCCTTCTCCCTCCCTTCCTCTCCCTCCCCCTCTCCTCCCTCTCCCCCCCCACCCATCTATCCCTCCCCATCTCATCCCACTGCACACTAAGACAACATAAAGCCAGTCAACTACACAGTCTGAGGGATGACAGGTGACGCTTTGAATGAATGTCCTCCTGTATGACGTTACACTCCGGGCTGTCACATCGCAGAACAGTAAAATAAATCTCACACACACTTTAAGATGATTTTGAGGTGGGATGGGTGAATGAGGGAAGGGTGGAGGGATGGGGGGGGCTGTATATTGTAGTCTGTGAGTAGCCCTCAGGCGGTGTGGCTCTAATTGACTGCAGTGAGTGACACGGCCTCTCAGAGAGAAAGCTCTGTGAGCCCCTGTGCAACTGGGACTTCTATACAACACAGCCCTCTAGCCTAGTGAGCTTCTCCTGTTCCCATGGTGTCTATGTCTGGGTTGTTTTCCCAACAACTACCATTCTCATTCCTCCATCTTTACCCCTCCCTCCTCATCCCTCCTTCCTCATCACTCCATTCTCATCCCTCCATCCTCATCCCTTCATCCTCATCCCCTCCATCCTCATCCCTCCACCCCGATCCCTCCATCCTCATCCCTCCATCCTCATTCCCTCCATCCTCATCCTTCCACCCCATCACTCCGTCCTCATCCCTCCATCCTCATCCCCTCCACCCTCATCCCTCCATCCTCATCCCCCCATCCTCATCCCCTCCATCCTCATCCCTCCACCCCATCCCTCTGTTCTCATCCCTCCATCCTCATCCCCTCCACCCTCATCCCTCCATACTCATTCTCTATCCTCATCCCCTCCATCCTCATCCCTCCATCCTCATCCCTTCATCCTCATCCCTCCAACCTCATCCGTCCATCCTCATTCTCTATCCTCATCCCGCCATCCTAACCCCTATAGCCCTCCTTACAGACCGACAGTAACCCTGGTAAAAAAAAAGAGTCCTACTAAGTTCAGCTACTCTTATCAACTCCCTGGAAAATTGGGGAAAATGGGGCTTCATGCAAAGCCTCTGTAAATACACAAACACACACACACACACACACACACACACACACACACACACACACACACACACACACACACACACACACACACACACACACACACACACACACACACACACACACACACACACACACACACACACACACACACACACATACAGGAGTTAATGGGAGGATGGATGGATGGGTAGAGGAGATTAGTGGAGAGGGAGGAGAGGAGGCAAGAGAGGAGGTGGTCAGTGCAGGGTCCCCAGAGGTGTTCTTGTCCTGGTGCAGATGGCACATGCAGGTTAGTGTGACTGTGACAGCAGGGCTAGGGTGGGAGGGAAGTTTCTGCTGCACACACTCGGAATACACACACACACATGCACAAAGGCACGCACACACACTTCAATATGATTCTGAGGTGCCTCCTCCACCTCATGTCGTGTCTGATTTCAGGAGTGTCTCTCTCCATGTCTTCATCACACACTGATTAACAGAATTTCAGATGAACTAAATTAAGCTCCTCTCACTCCTTTGCTCTCTGAATCAATGTGAAGATGGATGCTTTGGGCAAATGGAAGAGAACCAGCTAAGATCTCGCTATTCTAATTGGAATTTGTTCATGATGCAACATGTGTTCCTCCTCCGCCTCCTCCACGTCCTCCTCCTCTTCCTCCTCCACCTCCTCCTCCTCTGCAGGTCTCAAAGTGCTGCTCAGACATTCCTTGGCCATCTCGCGTTAATTATTCCTGATAAATAAGTGTGGAGAGGAGCACACTCACCTCTCCTCTCCTCCTCTCTCCCCTCTCCTCTCTCCACTCTCCTCTCCTCCTCTCTTCCCTCTCCTCTCTCCCCTCTCTCTCCTCTCCTTTTCTCTCCTCTCCCCTCTCCTCTCTCCCCTCTCTCTCCTCTCCCCTCTCCTCTTTCTCCTCTCCTCTTTCTCCTCTCTCTCCTCTCTCCCCTCTCTCTCCTCTCTCCTCTCCTCTTCTCTCCTCTCCCCTCTCCTCTTTCTCCTCTCTTCTTCTCTCTCCCCTCGCTCTCCTCTCTCCTCTCCTTTTCTCTCCTCTCCCCTCTCCTTTTCCTCCTCTCTTCTTCTCTCTCCTCTCCCTCCTCTCTCTTCTCTTTCCCCTCTCTCCTCTCCTCTTCTCTCCTCTCCTCTCTCCTCTCTTCTTCTCTCTCCTCACTCTCCTCTCTCCCCTCTCTCTCCTCTTCTCTTCTCTACCCTCTCATCTTTCTCCTCTCTTCTTCTCTCCTTCCTCTCCCTCCTCTCCTCCATTCACATCTCTTCTCTCCCCTCTCCTCTCTCTTCTCTCCTTCCTCTCCCTCCTCTCCTCCACTCACATCTCCTCTCCTCTTCTCTCCCCTCTCCTCTCTCTTCTCTCCTTCCTCTCCCTCCTCTCCTCCATTCACATCTCTTCTCTCCCCTCTCCTCTCTCTTCTCTCCTTCCTCTCCCTCCTCTCCTCCACTCACATCTCCTCTCCTCTTCTCTCCCCTCTCCTCTCTCTTCTCTCCTTCCTCTCCCTCCTCTCCTCTCCTCCACTCACATCTCTTCTCCTCTTCTCTCCTTCCTCTCTCTCCTCTCCTCTCCTCTCCTCCACTCACATCTCCTCTTCTCTTCTCTCCCCTCTCCTCTCTCTTCTCTCCTTCCTCTCCCTCCTCTCCTCCACTCACATCTCCTCTTATCTTCTCTCCCCTCTCCTCTCTCGCCTCTCCTCTTCTCTCCCTTCCTCTCCCCTGCACTGATTTCAAGCCTCATCCATAATGTATGACTAAATGCTTAAGTAGGAATTATTAGGATGTTTTATTCATTGGGGGTACGACTCTGCTCTGCTAAGTAATGCGGTTGGGTTGGGGTGCGTTCATGGCGCCTAAGCGATTGGACATACTGGAACATGATTGGGATTAAATAGTAATAACTAACAGAAGGTGGAGATGCAACATTAATGTAGACAGGACCACAGACTGAATACTTACTGTTGCTGTTGGTTACATCTTCCTCCAGCCTCTTTACAGGCGGAGATGGAGATGGAGTTCAGTTCAGTGGTGAGTTGAGGTCACACCACTAATATAACTTTAGAGAACCTTTATGTCCCACATGGGACACCATGGTAATGTTTTTGAGATAATTTTATTAGAGGATTACATCCATTTGCATCTATGACTTCTTAATCGACGCTCAACAACACGGAAGGAGACATACACATACACACATACACACTGGTCCTGAGGGGAATACTATTCAGGTGCTGATAGTTGATAAACTAAGCTTCTGTAAGAAAACACTTGGGCTGGTTCAGAGAAGTCATTTTCCACTTCAGAAAACTGTAGACTCCCTCAATTAATGTCCTTAGGTCCAGGAGCTTAGGTTACGAACACACACTTTCATCTTGCTCTCAGGCCACAGCTATGTTTTGTGATTATCTAATACTTTGTGTGTGTGTGTGTGTGTGTGTGTGTGTGTGTGTGTGTGTGTGTGTGTGTGTGTGTGTGTGTGTGTGTGTGTGTGTGTGTGTGTGTGTGTGTGTGTGTGTGTGTGTGTGTGTGTGTGTGTGTGTGTGTGTGTGTGTGTGTGTGCGTGTGTGCGTGTGTGTGTAATGTGTCTCCAGGCGTAAAATAAATGTCTGAAACTAGATCCCCTACATTCTGGTATGAAACTAGATCCCCTACATTCTGGTCTGAAACTAGATCCCGTATATTCTGATCTGAAACTAGATCCCCTACATTCTGGTCTGAAACTAGATCCCCTACATTCTGGTCTGAAACTAGATCCCCTACATTCTGGTCTGAAACTAGATCCCCTACATTCTGGTCTGAAACTAGATCCCCTACATTCTGGTCTGAAACTAGATCCCCTACATTCTGGTCTGAAACTAGATCCCCTACATTCTGGTCTGAAACTAGATCCCCTACATTCTGGTCTGAAACTAGATCCCCTACATTCTGGTCTGAAACTAGATCCCCTACATTCTGGTCTGAAACTATATCCCCTACATTCTGGTCTGAAACTAGATCCCCTACATTCTGGTCTGAAACTAGATCCCCTACATTCTGGTCTGAAACTAGATCCCCTACATTCTGGTCTGAAACTAGATCCCCTACATTCTGGTCTTGACGAGAAGAAGAAAATAACTGTCGGGGGAAGTTCTCTTCTGCACTGTTCAACCAATCCTGTAAATGTGGAGGATGAGTTAAGATGGAGTGTCGCCTTGTAACGTCAAAAGGCGGAAGTCACATCACAGGCTCTCTTTCCATTTATCTTAACGGAACATCCAGTTGTTGGTGTCTCGGCAGAGGCTAATATAAATAATAAACTGTTTGATTTCTTTCCCTGACACGTGATGCAACAAACTAGAGTCAGACACATGACCACATGACCACTTCAAAGGGATTTCTTAGTTATTCTATCTGCTTACAACCTGCTACAGTCAGGCCTGAGTACAGTGTTGACATTTACATAATCAGTCCCAATCGTCTCAGTAGTATACTGATCTGTCCTCAGATGTGTGTGTGTGTGTGTGTGTGTGTGTGTGTGTGTGTGTGTGTGTGTGTGTGTGTGTGTGTGTGTGTGTGTGTGTTGTTGTGTGTGTGTGTGTGTGTGTGTGTGTTTTTTAGCCGCACCACATCGACTCCAGTTTGTCGGTCAGTGAACGTCCGCCCTCCAGGGTCACCTCGTTAGCCCGTTCTCATTTCACACACCCTCCACACAATCTGTTACGCCTGGGAGAGGGTTGAGGCACACACCTGAACACACACACACATACACACATACACACACACACCTGGACGTTGATGTGTCTTAGTGACCCAACAGATGGTCAGATCAGTGCTGCATATGTTCGCCCCCCAGACTTCCCCATATACACAATTAGAACTCAGCTCACCATCACAGCTCATTTAATAGGAGGACACGCTGGCCATCAAGGGCATCGTTTCCTATTTTCTGCAGATGAAGGAGGCCCCTGTTTTTGTATTTGAACTGCCACAGCAAAAGGATTATTTCTGCCAGCTATTGCATATTAAAGCCGTATTATAGATAACTGTCAAATTATAAATGTGTCAGAATTGGTTGAGGAAGCCAGTCATCTTATTATACCCTCGTCTCTAAGTGACAGGGCAGCAGGCACCACGGAAGGGTTGAGTCTTTTACTTTAGACGTGGTAGCTATACTATTTAGGAAGGACCAGCTTACTTTGGATGAGAGTAGAAAACCCACCAGAGCCCAGTTCCGTTCTGATTTCTCTAAAACAACTGACCAAAAGTTTACTGCTGTAATAACATCTCCTCTCTGAGTCACGTCTCAAACCAGCGGCAACACTCACACACTGTCACCACACGCTATGTGTTTGCTGATAGGGGGGTAATGGATTCACTTCCGAAATGTCACACACATTTGGACAACACATTCCTAAACGGTCAGGGCAAGTGGATGAATAAATTCACAAGGAATTGTAAACGTGACTTTGAGGGGGGGGAGGGGAGTGTTTAAAAGGGAGTTGCTTTTTAATGAAAGAGAGTGAAGGAAAAGTCACATGAACTCATTTTATTAGTCTCATACTTCGTAAACAACCGGTGTAGTCTAACAGGGAAATGTTTTCTGATGCAGAGAGAAAGAAAATGGATTCATTAGAGAAAAGTAAAAACACTCAAGAATTTTAAGTAATAATAAATACACAATGAGTAATGATAGCTTGAGTGGATGTGCAGGTGTACGAGGTAATTGAGGTAGATGCATATAACTAGGAATATAGTGACAGATAGTAAACACTAGCAGCAGTGTATGTGATGAGTGAAAAATGTTAGTGCAAAAAGGGTCAATGCAGGTAGCTATCTGGTTAACTATTTCTTATGCAGTAGCTTGAGGGTAGAGCTGTTCAGGGTTGCCGACTTGGTGCATCGGTACCGCTTGCCGTGAGGTAGCAAAGAGAACAGTCTATGACTGTTGGGTGGCTGAACATTTCTAAGGCCTTCCTCTGACACCACCTGGTATAGAGGTCCTGGATGGCAGGGAGCTCGGCCACTAACAAGTAGTGATGCAGCCAGTCAAGATGCTCTCAATGGTGCAGCTGTAGAACTTTTTGAGCATCTGATGGCCCATGACAAATATTTTCAGCCTCCTGAGGTGGAAGAAGCATTGTTGTGCCCAGTGGGCCTAGTGATGTGGACACTGAGGAACTTGAAGCTCTCAACCCTCTCATCTACAGGCCCGTCAATGTGAATGGAGATTGAGTCCCTGCATCCTGGAGTCAGTAGATGGATGTCACCACAAAGGGGTTGGATCCTCATGACAGACTCACCTCCTTCATCTCTACTGAATATGTGGGAGAGAGAGGGAGAGAGAGAGGGCGGGGTGAGTGAGTGAGTGAGAGGTAAAGAAAACAGTCAATGGAAAAGGTGGAGTGGTGACTTAACAAAAATGGGGGACAGAGAGATGGTGAGGAAGAGAGAGGGGGAGGGGTCGAGTGAGCAAGAGAGAGAGAGAAAGAGAGAGAGAGAGATTCTGTGAGTCGAGAGAGACCGATGTGTGACAGACAGGCAAGATGAAAAGGAGAGATTAAAGTGATGTTCATTTCTCCAGTCTGTTTGATTCCAGCTCCATTGGATTGAAAGATGAGAGATGAAGGGATCAATATCTGCTCTGACAGGTGGAGCTAATGCTTCTACCAGGCAGAGACCCGACACACACATATACACACACACTGAGATAGATGAACAGGTACTGTCTGGATGTCTGACCTACAAAGGAGTGTGTCTCCACCATCTTCCCACTGTCCTCAGTGATGGATCATTCTCCGTACAAATCTCTCTCTCTCAGACAACATATGCAGTAGTATACGGAAGGTCTCTAGGCTGTGGAGAAGTTCAAGTCAGCATACTGATGCTCTTATGGTGGGAGGAAGTTATGAGGAAGTTCAGTTGGTTAGATACTCTCTCCCTCCAATCAGACATGGGCTGGGGCTAGGGTTAAGGTTTGGATTGGTGTTACATTCAAGGTTAGGGTTAGGGTACTTTGTTACACAGCAACGTACTAAGAAACAAGGAACTAACATTCACCAACGTAATTTCATACGCACATACTTGCACATACTCACATTCTGTGTGTGTCACACAAACACACACACGCGCGCACATGCACACACACACACACACACACACACACACACACACACACACACACACACACACACACACACACACACACACACACACACACACACACACACACACACACACACACACACACACACACACACACACACACACACACCCTGAATGTGCCCAGGAGGAATGGAAAAAGGATGGTGGTTGTACGGTGATGATGCAGGAACACCAGATGGTTCAGCCTGAGCAGCAGCATCTCTGATGATGTGGTCCCGGGATCCACTGGGGATCCACAAGAGGTCCACCAGAGAGATCCTGCCCAGGGCAGGGAAGCAGATTCAACTGTATCACCTGGGCTCATCCATCTGTGGGGTCAGACTAGGCGTCCCATTATGTACACAACTCAGACATTAACACAAAGCTGTCACTGACATCCACACGTCTTCAGTGTACTGTGTCCTTGTTGTAGGACCCCTGTTGGGTGCCTCTCAGCACGACTTACCCCAGCACTCCTAACCTAGCCCTACAACAGATTGACTGTAGTTCAGCAGTAGACGTCTGTCTACTTCAACTTCTACCCGTGCGCTCTGATCGAGCACAATGCTTCTCATGAAATGTGTGTACGTCTGTGTGCGTTCTTATCTGCATGCATGTGCTCATATACCCCATTCCAGATTCTGCTTGTCTTCCCCCATCCTGAGAAAAGGGTGTGTGTGTGTGTGTGTGTGTGTGTGTGTGTGTGTGTGTGTGTGTGTGTGTGTGTGTGTGTGTGTGTGTGTGTGTGTGTGTGTGTGTGTGTGTGTGTGTGTGTGTGTGTGTGTGTGTGTGTGTGTGTGTGTGTTGTTTCTTGTCAGCGATTTAGACTTCCCAATGTAAATACCAGGCATTTATTTTGGGCTTGCCTGTGCTTGCCTGTTCTACAATGGACATTTAACAGCATCCTTTGAGCTTTTGAAGAAGGGTCGATTAAAGCAGTGATCTCCTACTCTTTGTCTCCAGGGCCGGCAGGGCCCTTGGGTTTGTTGTGTCCTCTGGTTGTACCTGGCTCCACCACGCCTCCCCTGTCCTACTTCTTAAATCTCTCATAAAATGATGCTGATTCAGACAGCTCTTCTTTTTTTCTCTTTACCCTTCATACTGTCTCTTTTTAGATTTTTTTTTTCTCCTCTCAATCTCTCATTTTCTTCTTTCTTGCCTCCCCTCCACCTCCATTTTTTCCCCCCTCCCTAAACTTTTTTTCTCCCTTTCATGTCGAGTAAAATGGCGCACTATACTGGGGTTGACGGATCCAAGGCCATGCTGCTGGTTTTGAGCTTTGACTTTTTTGAAGTCTCGGGGAGATAAACACATTTCTCTCTTCTCTCTCTCTCTCTCTTCTCTCTCTCTCTCTCGCTCTCTCTCTCTTCTTAGGGAACATTGCCGCCCCTGCTATTCCATTCATACTGTGTGACAGGGTGTAGAATTATTCAGAGATTAAAAATGTCACCTTTGTCCCCGTCGGTGCCAGGAATAAGAAAAAACATTTCATCACAAAGTCAGTAAAAGTAACAGCGTGACAATCAAAAACGTTGGCCTGCCACGGCTCTGTCAATCAGAGTCTCTTCAATGTGCGTAAACTCTCAGGCTGACTCAGGGAAAGGTCAACCTGTTAGGTAAGGAAGAGCAACAAACCAATGGCTTTCTCTAAAACAGGAGCAGGATGGCTGTATAGCCACTGTGGGGGTGGAGATTGGTTGAAGTACACAAAAAGTCACAAGCCAGAGATACATGCACACACAGAAGGGCCTGGGTGTCTTCGTGTTTGACTGGGTCTCCGTCTTGGTTGGAGGGGGAGATGGAGATGGAGGGAGTGTGGGTAGAGAGCAAGAACAACCCCGTGAGAGAAAGGAAAGGTTGAGAGAGAGAGAGAGAGAGAGAGAGAGAGAGAGAGAGAGAGAAACATTGGGAGAGAGAGAAACATTGGGAGAGAGAGAAAAACATCCATCATGGAGGGATAATGGAGACCTTTGCCACGAGGCTCTTTGGGGCCACTGAAAGGTTTCAGTTGTCTCTGGAGTCCATAATGACAAGCTCAGATGCACACACACACACTTAAGAAATCTGACACACACACACACACACACACACACTAGAACATGGACACAGGAGAGCAGTGACAGAGTGAACCGCCAACAGCCTGATAATGAGTAATGGACACACTGAAATGACTGAAATTACCCCCAATTAATATTTCATAGGAAGAAGGTCCTATGTACAGCAAATAATATTATACTATATATAATTCATACATGTGATTATAAAACACGGCGCCTCATCTGACCGTGCTTGTGGATACTGTCAGCAGGATCACTTCACATTCAATTTGTGCAGGGTTGAAACGGGTTGAAACAGGTTTATCTCTCAGTTCTGCGTGGATGTTCTGTGTCGCGTCGGAAGGATGTGAGATTCTGCGTCATCAAAGGCCTTAGTGTTTATGTCTGCAGTGAGATCAGAGTACAGCTGAGAGCCAGCCTCTACCACGCTATTCACTCTCCATCTGTCTGTCCTTCTTCTTTAATCTCAGTCTAAATTGTTTCCCGTCTAGAGCTCCTTCTGCTGTATGAACGCGAACGAAGAAGCCTTTGAAGCCAGGCAGATGCCGTGGTTTTATCCAGGGGCCATGCCTACCCTTAATCTGCAAGCAAGTAGTACAGAAGATGCTATGAAGTTCCGATTGAGAGAAGCTTTGAAGCCTCGCCTCAGGATGCTCAGGGTCATTGTCTGTACAGCAGTAGCACATCTCTCTGGCTAGTCACTGTGTCCAGTATGTTTACAGGGCATCTGTGAGCAAATTAAGCTGTGTGTGATAACAGTACACTGCTGCCTGCTGTACACTAAGTGGCACCTCTGATATCTTAGAATAATTCCAAATCAATGATTGAGACAACACATCATCTCTCCATCGGGCTCTGAGGCTATTTGGTGCTATAGTGTCAGTGCCCTCTTAGTGACTGAGGGGGATGTGTGGGTGAGGTCAACGAATAGGAGGTGACATTTGCTGAATTAATTTATCTTTTTATTGACGGTGGTTAGAACAAAATATCTCTCTTCCTCTCTCTTTTCACCACTGCCCCCCCTCCTCCTCCACACTGGGCAGTCTCTCTTCCCTCTCTTCCTCCCACCCACAGTTCTCTTGTCAGCTCAGATTTCTGGCCAGTGTTTGGCCATGTCTTTGTGGTGGGTGCTCCGATGCGCTTTGGTATGTTGTGTTTCTGTGTGATGTGTTTCTGTGTGTCTGTTTCCTGTCTCTCTGCTCTCCCCGTCTCATCTCTCCTGGTATTTCTGAGTTAGTTCCGTCTCTGCATCACCCTGCGGATCCAGTGGCGCGTCTGACAGACTCCCTCAAAGCGCCTCTGAACCAGACTGATTGGCTTGGCCTGCTGCTACTTCTGAGGGAGCATCCAGTGTGGGTGGACACACACACACACACAACATCCGAATACACTGTCACAGGGTTGCAGTGAATGTTGGTGCACCCTTAGCAAGTGCTGTTGCCCCAGAGGAAGTTATCAAAAGAGTTCACCAGAAATGGAACAAGAATGGGTGGCACCCAATCTGGCCGCACCACACACACGCACACACAACACCACCCATGAAAGTTCAAGCTGCCCTGAAGACCTAAACAGAAGGCATTGCCCCCTCTACCCCTTCCTCATCCTCCTGCTCCTCTCCTGCCCATGGGATCAACGTGACACTCTGCCCAGAGGTCAGAGATCACAGGAGAAAACAGGTACAAAGAGAGAAGGAAGAAAAAACATAAACCGAGGAATCTCTGTCATGGACCCTCTTCTGAGTGTGTTTCATGTTTCAATGACTGGAAATTAGATGTAACTGTGATAGAAGAGGCTCTCGCCGAGAGCGGCGTTTAGTTCTCTGGGGGCAGAGTGTGTGGGCTTGACTGTGACACAGCATGAACAGACCAAAGGTCAGTTCTACCTCCCATGCCTAACAAATAAACAGATATTGTTATGTAGATATGTGGCTCAAAATAACCTTAGATATGGGGCTCCTGGGGACTGATTTCACTTCTTGCGGCGACCCATCCCGGATCCGGTATCGTGACAACGGCTCAAACTCATTACCATAACGCAAAATGCAAAAAAATATTCTTAGAAATATTTAACCTCCACACATTAACAAGTCCAATAGCTCAAATGAAAGATAAACACCTTGTTCATCTACCCAGCAAGTCAGATTTCTAAAATGTTTTACGGCGAAAACATAGCACATATTTATATTAGACCACCACCGAAACAAAAGACGAGAGGCAGCCATTTTGTCCCAGAAAATATAAAATTATAAAAGCAGGATTAAAAAATAAATCATTCACTAACCTTTTGAAAATCTTCATCAGATGACAGTAATAGTACATGTTACACAATAAAAAAAAAATTCAATAATATGCCATTTATATCCATAAATCTCTGTTTACAATGACGACATTTAAAAAAATGCTACTCAAATGTCCGGAGAAATGATGATAGCTCCGACAGATAACGTCAGATAACAAGCAATAAACATGACTAAATATACATGTTCTACATATATTTACATAGATACACTTCTTAATGTAACCGCTGTATTACATTTATTTTTAAGGTTACAGAATTTGTTCACTGGCTATACAATGAGACGGCGCTCAGATATTAGCAGTATGTCTCCTCTACGTTTGGAGTCCACAGAAACCCAAAATAACCACAAATATTCCCTTACCTTTGATGTTCTTCGATCAGAAGACGTAGAAGGAGTCATACTTACCCAATACATTGTTTGGTTTCACGTTGTGTGTCTCTGTATTAGCATATGCTAACAGCTTCAGCTGAAATGCACCCAAAATTACTTCTGGTCCCGCACTCTTGCGCATCAAAACTTCAAATTTACATATTATATGTCGACTAAACTGGTCAAACTATGTGCAGAATCGAGCTTTATGATGTTTTTAACATGTAAAACAATGATCAGCGCGAACAGACAAACCGCCTTCAATTGCTGTTACTCGGAAAAGAACGTGCCCCAAATCGGCCGCGCGCAATAGAGTGCATGTATTTGAGAGTGACACTAACATTTTCGCCCGCCAAACGACGAGGGCTCGCGCGATTCTCACAATGAACGCGCCATTTGAAAGCAGGCATCGCGCTGAACACATACATACTATTCCCAGATCGGTAGCTGCCTCGGAAGGGTGGGGGCGATGACGTCAAAGTTGACCCAACTTTTCTCTTGACAAGAGAGAGTTTGGGAGAAAGGCTGCCCTGAGAGTTCTGCTTTATACATACAGACATAATTTAAACGGTTTTAGAAACTTTAGAGTGTTTTCTATTCAATAATAATTATTATATGCATATATTAGGAATTTTGGTAAAAAATATTTTCAGTTTACTATTTGCATGCACTTCCTCCAAAGGGGGCAGTATTCAGCCCTAGTCTTAACTGGTTTTAACGGACAGACAGTGACCCCAGGCGTAACCCCCTTTAGATCAGTTTGTGTCAGAGTAGTGAACGTGTCTGACACACACTGATCTGAAGAAGGTTACGACTGGAGTCACTGTCCGTCCTTTCAGGTAGAGCCTGAATGTGAGGGAGTGTTTAGTGGATGGTAGAGATCACTTCAGGTCTGTGGTATTAGAAGGTGTAAGATACTTGCGGTAATCAAAACAGTTTTCAGCTCGGCATGTTGATGTAACCAACTCTTAATTAAATAGACCATGGAGTGTGGTTGTAACAGTCGTCAAACTTGGTGATATTTGAGAACGGTTCATACTGTTTTCGTGTTTATTTCAAGGTAAACACAAATCCACACCCTGCATATTTGTGTTTGTATAAGTGTGTGTGTGTGTGTGTGTGTGTGTGTGTGTGTGTGTGTGTGTGTGTGTGTGTGTGTGTGTGTGTAACCAGTATCTATGCTTTAGCTTTCTTGTCGTCCTCCTAAATCCCCTCGTCCACTTCTGCTGACATTAGAGAAGAGGTCCCAGGCATTTGGCTTCCTCAGTGTAAAAAGGTGGCCAACTGGAATCCAACCCTGAGTGAAGCAGGAGCCAAAAGCAGTGTCTGAAGTCTGGGTTCCCTCCTTAGTCTCTGTGGCTAACACGCTCACGGCTCCACATCTCTTTAGTCATACCCTGTCATCAATCACGCAGTCAAACTACAGCTCCCTTTTGGGGGTTTCTGCATTGTTTTGGATGGGGTTGTTGTGTATGAGATGCATAGTATTTTACAGCATTTTAGTTTTGAGAATGTCAGCTTTTATTTGAGGGTACTGTTATACATATGTTTGGCTGTTTAGTGTCTAGTCCCCCCATTTGAATAAATAAGTATTTGGACAAATTCACTTGTATTAATATGTCTGGAAATACCCTCAAAACAAAAGGTGACATTCTGTACTGTCGCCTCATATAAAACATTTGATATGACATCTAAAATGGTGGAGTATTAGAGGCACGTTTTTTGTTGTAGCTTGACTGTCCAAATACATGGAGTGTACAGTATATGTGAGGTATGGACCAAGATGTTTAGAAAGCCCCCTGCCTGTACATGTTCACAAGTAAAAGCTGAACCTCTACACCTGACATTCCGAGGCTAGATGTGTTTCCATGGCTTCAACTGGAACGGTTTTCTTGTGTCGAAGGAGAGGAGGACCAAAACGCAGCGTGGTTGAAGTTCATGTTTTTTTAATAAGACCACTAAACATGAACATAATACAAAACAACAAACGTGGAAAACCGAAACAGCCCTATCTGGTGCAACAAACACAGAGACAGGAACAATCACACACAAACACACAGTGAAACCCAGGCTACCTAAGTATGATTCTCAATCAGAGACAACTAATGACACCTGCCTCTGATTGAGAACCATACTAGGCCGAAACATAGAAATACCCAAATCATAGAAAAACAAACGTAGACCGCCCACCCCAACTCACACCCTGACCACACTAAATAATGACAAAACAAAGGAAATAAAGGTCAGAACGTGACATCAACCACCATGTTGAGCATCAACATCAATGTGTGGGGGACTAATGTGTATTTGTTTCTTCAACTTGAGCTCTCCACAGATGTTTATTTTCTCATTGAGTGTGGGCTCCAGCTTTTTAAACAAATCGGGTACTCTCTCTCTCTCTCCATCTCCATCTCTCTCTCTCTCCATCTCCATCTCTCTCTCTCTCTCTCCATCTCCATCTCTCTCTCTCTCTCTCTCTCTCTCTCTCTCTCTCTCTCTCTCTCTCTCTCTGTGTGGCAATCAAACTCTAAAGCAACAGCATGAAAATATGAATTAATTTGTGTGGGCTGATTGAACTTAAATTCAATTCCCCCAAAGACAGTGCAACCGAAGCCGGCCTCCCTCGCTCATCAGGCCAGTTTGATGGACTTTTTCATGTTGATGTTGTGAGCATTTCAATATTTGCCCAATAGCTGTTACCCTTTCTTCTCCAGCTCTACAGCACAGTTCCACATTCTCCCCCAAATGTAATTGGATCATAAATCAAAGAAAGCATGAGTGAAGATGTAAAAAAAAAGAGATTCACACAGTAGCTGAGAACCTTCGAGCAATTCAGACTACCATCCTACACTTGTAATTGTTTTAGACTTTTAGCTGAGAATCTGAGGAGGCGCCCTTAGTTCAATTACACTTGTCAGAGTGTGAGAGGGGGAGGCAGTTCTGCACTTTTCATGGCATTCAGTCTCTCTCCATATCTCTCTCTCTCCCTCTCTCTCTTTCTCTCACACTTTTAATTTGATTCTGCATATTACTCTGACTCCTGGGGCTGTTGTTGTGCCTCATTTGAGGTGAGGATTTGCCCACATCCCTCTCCCTCTCTCTCTTGATCTCTCCCCTCATTTAATATCTCCACATTTCTGTCTCTCTTTCACTCTCTCCTTCCCCTCTCTCTTTTTTTAGTCATTATTAGTGGAATGTTACTCCATTCGCAGCACTGTAGTCTGTGATCTACCTCTCAGAAATAAAGAAAAATAACATCATCTGTCTCTCTACCCTCAACATGTATAGTGTAGTTGTCCATATGTCCCATCACAGGAAGAGCTGCTACGATCACACACATGCTTCCCACAGTTGTGTCAAGTTGGCTGGATGTTCTTTGGATGGTGGACCATTCTTGACACACAGGGGAAACTGTTGAGCGTGAAAAACCCAGCAGCATTGTATTCCTGACACATACCGGTGCGCCTGGCACTTACTACCATGTGCCATTCAAAGGCACTTAAATTTTTTGTCTTGCTCATTCACCCTCTGAATGGCACACATACACAATCCATGTCTCAATTGTCTCCAGGCTTAAAAATCCTCCTTTAAAACGACTCCTCCCCTTCATCTACACTGATTGAAATGGATTTAACAAGTGACATCAATAAGGGATAATAGCTTTTTCACCTGGATTCACCTGGACAGTCTATGTCATGGAAAGAGCAGGTGTCCTTAATGTTTTTCACACTCAGTGTATATTACAGTAACAGACATAATGGGTGATTAGTCTTCAGGGCAAGTTGATGAGCCTGAGAAAGGAAAGGAAAGTTGATGCTTAAATGTCTCCACCTCCCCAGAGCAACAAAACAACTCAACCCAATGTCATCCCTCTTTATAAATGCTTTTTATAAATCCTCATTTCAACTGAGAGATAATACATAAAAAACAGAAAGTCATATTTTAGATGTTTTTTAAACTTTTATACTGTTTTCTTTCTTGCATTGATACAGTATACTGTACACTCGCCTGGAGTTCCCATCTTCCCTCCCTCTCTGTAAGGGGCTTTGTAGCAGCGTAACCGGAGGCGTGGGAGGTATTTGGACCACTCAGAGGCAGCTTTGGACTGATCCCGACTGGAAGAGCAGGATTCTGAGGATCATCCTGGATGTGGAGGGCAATGATCTGAGATGAGCCTTTGCAAACTCCCAGGTTCAGCTCAGAAATACACACACGCACACAGCAACCTATACATCACACCTGAGCTCAAACGTACATCTGCCAGCTCACAGAAGGTCAGTGATTGTCAGCACAGCCGTCCATGACATTCCCACATTCAAGGTAGTGACTGTAGTTAGGTGTAAAACATATTTCTGTGTGAAAGCCTTCATCTCTGTCTTCTCCACAAGAGAGAGCTGTTATTCTGGGTGATAAGGTATGATTCAGACTCCTGTGGCAAGACCTGCAATAAGATAAGGCCCAGTATTTGCATGTGTGTTTGTGAGAGAGAGAGAGAGAGAGAGAGAGAGAGAGAGAGAGAGAGAGAGAGAGAGAGAGAGAGAGAGAGAGAGAGAGAGAGAGAGAGAGAGAGAGAGAGAGAGAGAGAGAGAGATAGAAGAGAAAGAGGGGGGTATAGAAATAGAGAAAGAAAGAAATAGAGAGAGAGAGAGAGAGAGAGAGAGAGAGAGAGAGAGAGAGAGAGATAGGGGAGAGAGAGAGAGAGGGGGGATAGGGGGGTATATACATAGAGAAAGAAAGAAATAGAGAGAGAGAGATTGTGAAGGTCCATAAACATGTTTCCGGTTCTGTCTCTCCACTCCAACCTTCACAGCGCTACAGAGATGGACAGGACTGGTGACTCCTGTTCGCTTTAATAAGACTCAAACTCAGTCCAGCAATGGCCATTAAGATGTCAGAGACTCACAACAGGCCGCTCTCACAAGGAACCAACACAAAGACATCCAGGAGGGCAGGGAAGCTGCAGTAATGCTACAGGACAGAACACAGAACAGAACACGCAGCTTGACCACCAGAGAGGGAGATGGGGTTGTGGGGTAGAGACGGGTTTTCATGTCTACATCTGTGTGTGTATGTGTGTCTTTCAATGGATGTGTGTTCTCTCTTATAATGACCTCATTTGCTCCAGAGGACCCTGCTATAATAACCTATATCCAGAATAGGACATGTAATCCATGCAAACAAATCACCTACGGGAGTACGGGCGGTCTGAACCCGGTCAGACTGCCTGGACCGTGTCCTATTTCATTTGGACCGCGGGGAGCTGAGCCAATAGATCACATCGCCAACAGAGGAGCCAGGGGAGTCAACATGTGGAGCCAATAACCCCAATAACCCCAATCTTTATTATCATTACCATCAGGGGACCACAACAGGGGAGGGGTACACACACACACACACACACACACACACACACACACACACACACACACACACACACACACACACACACACACACACACACACACACACACACACACACACACACACACACACACACACACACACTACATAGCAGCAGAGTGAATATCCACCACATCCCACACTTCATCATTTAGAGGCCATTCTCATTCCCCGGTGTTATAGCAGCATTTCCCTTTATTATTGTGTTAAACAGGATAGATGTTGGCATCATAAATCAAGGGTGAAAATGAGCTTTCTGAGTTGCATGGCAAGGAGAGGACTCTAAGGACTTTAAATACATTTACCCCCGAGATCAATTTCACCTTGCATTGCCTCTTTTTTGGTCTACAGGAAAACTGTGGGTTTCAGTTGGTGTGTGTGTGTGTGTGTGTGTGTGTGTGTGTGTGTGTGTGTGTGTGTGTGTGTGTGTGTGTGTGTGTGTGTGTGTGTGTGTGTGTGTGTGTGTGTGTGTGTGTGTGTGTGTGTGTGTGTGTGTGTGTGTGTGTGTGTGTGTGTGTGTGTGTGTGTGTGTGTGTGTGTGTGTGTGTGTGTGTGTGTGTGTGTGTGTGTGTGTGTGTGTGTGTGTGTGTGTGTGTGTGCGCGTGCGCGTGCGTGTGCGTGTGCGTGTGCGTGTGTGTGTGTGTGTGACGTGCATTCATGCTTACGTGCAGAACTTTTTTTTTCTCGAAAATATACTTGTCGGTCATCTTCTCACACAGGAGTTTTTCACAGACACAATTGACTGCTAATGTCTACAGTATCCACTGGGATTGTATTGGCCCCCACTTATTGTTGGCACATGCTTTCATCAATGCAAATAGTCTGTATAGCCGGTGTAGCACGATTCGATCTTAGTCCTGTATTGACACTTTGCCTGTTTGATGGTTCGTCGGAGGGCATAGCGGGATTTCTTATAAGCTTCCTGGTTAGAGTCCCGCTCCCAGAAAGTGGCTTCTGGTTGGGGTATGTACGAACGGTCACTGTGGGGACGACGTCATCGATGTACTTATTGATGAAGCCAATGACTGATGTGGTGTTGTGATACGAAACCTTCAGCCCCGCCCCTTGCCGGCAGCGGGGATGCTAGAGGTGGTTAGCGTCCCGTTCCCTGGATTGGACAGGGCACTATAGGTACTTCAGGTTATCTCGGTATAACCAGGACCGCTCGCGTAGCCCTGCCTCTCTTTCTATATCGAAACGTTGTCCGCGTAGAGAGGTCTTTTGCCTTGTCACTCTCAACGGTCTAGCTGTGTGAACCCCACCTTTATCCTCCAGACTCTTTGTTTCACCACTAATTGGTCCTTGAGTTATTATTAAGCACTAGTCCTACCAGTCTCTATATGATTTCCTGTGGTTGAGTGTTTCCCCTCTGTGATGTATCTAGTTTAAAGTGTGAGGACCTTTAGTCAACTTAGTCTCACTACTCTGCCCGTCGGCTATGTATCGCTTGGAAAATAAAACTTAGATAGATCGATAAGACAATTAAATGAATCACTACTGGACACACCTTCCTCTTTGTCTTTTAACAGTAACTCATTCTGTCATAGAGCCCCGATCTCCGTTTCCAGTGTCCCGGTAGCGGGGAGTGTCAGAGTTGTTATCTCCGTGCCGTTAACTGTCTTTGAGAGAACCGTTTACTCGAGACAAAATAAGACTACCGTTTATTTTTGAAAACACTCTGTTTTTTGTCTTTTACAATCAAACACACTTCAAAATACACAATTGTTACTCGGACAGCGTTAATCAAAAACATGCACTTGCCTTAATGCTCTATAAAAATGCCTGGTACAATGATAACACTTATCTCTACATTACATACTTATAATAGTTATTTAATTACCTTTGAGAGATGACGAGGAGACCCACGAGATCAGGAGCAGAGTTTCAATCGGTCAGAGTTCTGAGAATTTAGTTTATGTATCGATCTCTCCCATGAGGAATCATTGGTTCAACTAAATTTTGAAGTTAGCCTGAGTACTCTAACCTGCCCTCAGGCTGGATAGTATTGTCAAATAACCTGCAACCGCGATTCCAGGGCAAGGCACTGTGTTACAACAGTACACGTGTCACTGGGTCAGTCGGAGACAGAGTCGATTCGAACAACTTTCCAACCGTTCTCAGCAGGTGGTAATTCTGCCGTTGATCAACCGCAGTGTCTGGGGCAAGCAACCCGGCCGGTGCTACAGTGTTCCTGGTCAATTAAGACGTGGCCCAACGGTACACTCGGTCCAACGGTATGCTGCACACAGGGTCAACTGGTCGATAGGTAAACGGACTCTTACCCTGGTATCCAGCAAGTTAGAATCTTTAAGTAATTTGAGTCAGGTGGCAATTACCCGAAGTCAAATGGTTGCCTAAATGAATTCAGAATTCAAGAAGTCAGCGCCAAAGTAATGGCAAATGTCTCTTTATATACCTTTTGATTCTCTGCACCCGATCTGCTGCTCCTCCCATTCCCCCAGAGCAGAGAGGGTGATGACATATCTTACAACAGGAAACACTTTTCTTACAGTGCATATATGGGCCTCTGGTTATGACAGTGCCCATTACTCTAGCAACAATGAGGAAACACTTTTCTTACAGTGCATATATGGGCCTCTGGTTATGACAGTGCCCATTACTCTAGCAACAATGAGGAAACACTTTTCTTACAGTGCATATATGGGCCTCTGGTTATGACAGTGCCCTTACTCTATCAGCAATGAGTCTATCAGCTGTTCCCATTCAGAGGTGTCACTTGAGGCAGAGGGTGATTCTTCCTGCCTCCAGTCAGGTTCAGTAGTTGGTTGGCTTGAGTCGTCTTCTGGTGGCTTTGCCCAATCCGGTATTTCAGTAGGCGAGGTCATCTCTGTCTCTACCCTTGGTGGGTAAGACAGGGGAAGAGGACCAGGAGGTAGATCCATTTGGCGTTTTACTACAGTGTACTCCTTAATGCCATCGGAGGAACCCAGGAACATATTCCAGTCCATACTAGCAAAACAGTCCTGTAGCTTAGCATCTGCTTCATCTGACCACTTTTTTATTGATCTAGTCACTGGTGCTTCCTGCTTATTCTTTGCTTCTAACCTCTTATGACTCCCCATCCCGGATCCGGGATCGTGACTACGGCTCAAGCTCATTACCATAACGCACAATGCGAAAAAATATTCCTAAAAATATTTAACCTCCACACATTAACAAGTCCAATAGCTCAAATAAAAGATAAACATCTTGTTAATCTACCCAGCAAGTCAGATTTCTAAAATGTTTTACGGCGAAAACATAGCACATATTTATATTAGATAACCACCGAAACAAAAGGCAAGCGGCGGCCATTTTGTCCCAGAAAAAATACAATTTAAAAGTAGGATTAAAAAATAAATAATTCACTAACCTTTTGAAAATCTTCATCAGATGACAGTAATATTACATGTTACACAGTACATTTAATTATTTTTCAATAATATGCCATTTATATCCATAAATCTCTGTTTACAATGACGACGTTTAAAAAAATGCTACTCAAATGTCAGGAGAAATGATGATAGCTCCGACAGATAACGTCAGATAACAAGCAATAAACATGACTAAATATACATGTTCTACATATATTTACATAGATACACTTCTTCTTAATGCAACCGCTGTATTACATTTATTTTTAACGTTACAGACATCGTTCACTGGGCTATACTATGAGTCAGCGCTCAGATATTAGCAGTATGTCTCCTCTACGTTTGGAGTCCACAGAAACCCCAAATAACCACATAAATATTCCCTTACCTTTGATGTTCTTCCATCAGAAGACGTAGAAGGAGTCATACTTACCCAATACATCGTTTGGTTTCACGTTGTGTGTCCCTGTATTAGCATATGCTGACAGCTTCAGTTGAAATGCGTCAAAAATGACTTCTGGTCCAGCACTCTTGCGCATCAAAACTTCCAATTTACATATTATATGTCGATTAAACTGGTCAAACGATGTGCAAAATCGAGCTTTATGATGTTTTTAGCATGTAGAACAAAGAGCAACGCTAACAGACAATCCGGCTTCAAATGCTGCATCATGGAAAAAGACGTACTCCAAATCGGCCGCGCGCAATAGAGTGCCTGTTTTTCAGAGGGACATGAGCAATTTCGCCCACCAAACGTGCAGGGCTCGTGGGATTCTCACAATGAAGGTGCCATTTGAAAGCTGACATCGCGCTGAAGACATAGAAACTGTTCCTGGATCGGTAGCTGCCTGGGAAGGGTGGAGGCCATGACGTCAAAGTTGACCCAACTTTTCTCTTTAGAGTGTTTTCTATTCAATAATAATTTTGATATGCATATATTAGCAATTTTGGGAAAAAATATTTTCAGTTTACTATGGGTACGCACTTTCTCCAACAGGGGCAGTATAGAGGGGGAGCTCAGGAATCAGAAGGATAGAATTATGGTCAGATTTGCCAAATGGAGGGCGAGCTTTGTACGCATCTCTGTGAGTGGAGTAAAGGTGGTCTAGAGTTTTTTTCCCCTCTGGTTGCACATTTAAATTTGGTAAAACAGATTTAAGTTACCCTGCATTAAAGTCCCCGGACACTAGGAGAGCCGCCTCTTGATGAGCGTTTTCCTGTTTGCTTATGGCCGTATACATCTCGTTGAGGGTGATCTTACTGCCAGTTGGTCTGTAGTGGTATGTAGACAGCTACGAAAAATACAGATGAAAACTCTCTAGAAGATAATGTGGTCTACAGCTTATCATGAGATACTCAAAACCTTAAGACTTACTTAGATATCATGCACCAGCTATTGTTTGCATATACAGTGGGGCAAAAAAAGTATTTAGTCAGCCACCAATTGTGCAATTCACCCACTTAAAAAGATGAGAGAGGCCTGTAATTTTCATCATAGGTACACTTCAACTACTATGACAGAAAAAAAATCAAGAAAATCACATTGTAGGATTTTTTATGAATTTATTTGCAAATTACAAACAACTCAAAAAAACAATCATAATAACACAATCGATTAGGAGCACGTAAAACGTCAGCCATCTTCTCCGGCACAGTGTTCTATGGTTGTGTATGGACTGGAATAAACCAAGTCTAAAATGGCCTTTATAAAAACAGCAAGTCCCTTTTAGAGAATGTAAAGCCTGGGAGCGAACATGTGCACACACACACAGTGGGGAACACACTCTGGCCTGTAATAGCAGGTAGCCTGAGCCTAAACCACCCTGACAGGTCAAAACAGGCCAAGCCCGTAGGTCAGTATGCGCGGATGTGTGTGCTTTCCTGCTTTCATGTGTGTGTTTGTGTCTGCATGCATTCTTATATCTGTCATGTTTTTTTAGAGGTGGTTCAGATCCGTGTTTAGGTTCTTGTTTAACAGTACAACTCTGCCAGTCTTGTTTAGGTTATTTAGTCTGTAGCAGTACCAGCCTGCCAGTCTTGTTTCGGTTATTTAGTCTGTAGCAGTACCAGTCTGCCAGTCTTGTTTCTGTTATTTAGTCTGTAGCAGTACCAGTCTGCCAGTCTTGTTTCGGTTATTTAGTCTGTAGCAGTACCAGTCTGCCAGTCTTGTTTTGGATATTTAGTCTGTAGCAGTACCAGTCAGCCAGTCTTGTTTAGGTTATTTAGTCTGTAACAGTACCAGTCTGCCAGTCTTGTTTAGGTTATTTAGTCTGTAGCAGTACCAGTCTGCCAGTCTTGTTTCGGATAGTTAGTCTGTAGCAGTACCAGTCTGTCAGTCTTGTTTAGGTTATTTAGTCTGTAGCAGTACCAGTCTGCCAGTCTTGTTTCTGATATTTAGTCAGTAGCAGTACTAGTCTGCCAGTCTTTTTTCTGATATTTAGTCTGTGGCAGTACTAGTCTGCCAGTCTTGTTTAGGTTATTTAGTCTGTAACAGTACCAGTCTGCCAGTCTTGTTTAGGTTATTTAGTCTGTAGCAGTACCAGTCTGCCAGTCTTGTTTAGGTTATTTAGTCTGTAGCAGTACCAGTCTGCCAGTCTTGTTTAGGCTATTTAGTCTGTAACAGTACTAGTCTGCCAGTCTTTTTTCTGATATTTAGTCTGTGGCAGTACTAGTCTGCCAGTCTTGTTTAGGTTATTTAGTCTGTAGCAGTACTAGTATGCCAGTCTTGTTTCTGATATTTAGTCTGTAGCAGTACCAGTCTGCCAGTCTTGTTTAGGTTATTTAGTCTGTAGCATTACCAGTTTGCCAGTCTTGTTTAGGTTATTTAGTCTGTAGCAGTACCAGTCTGCCAGTCTTGTTTAGGTTATTTTGTATGTAGCAGTACCAGTCTGCCAGTCTTGTTTGGGTTATTTAGTCTGTAGCAGTACCAGAGTGCCAGTCTTGTTTAGGTTATTTAGTCTGTAGCAGTACCAGTCTGCCAGTCTTGTTTAGGTTATTTAGTCTGTAACAGTACCAGTCTGCCAGTCTTGTTTAGGTTATTTAGTCTGTAACAGTACCAGTCTGCCAGTCTTGTTTAGGTTATTTAGTCTGTAACAGTACCAGTCTGCCAGTCTTGTTTAGGTTATTTAGTCTGTAGCAGTACCAGTCTGCCAGTCTTGTTTCTGTTATTTAGTCTGTAACAGCACCAGCCTGCCAGTCTTGTTTAGGTTATTTAGTCTGTAACAGTACCAGTCTGCCAGTCTTGTTTATGTTATTTAGTCTGTCGCAGTACCAGTCTGCCAGTCTTGTTTAGGTTATTTAGTCTGTAACAGTACCAGTCTGCCAGTCTTGTTTAGGTTATTTAGTCTGTAACAGTACCAGTCTGCCAGTCTTGTTTAGGTTATTTAGTCTGTAACAGTACCAGCCTGCCAGTCTTGTTTAGGTTATTTAGTCTGTAACGGTACCAGTCTGCCAGTCTTGTTTAGGTTATTTAGTCAGTAGCAGTACCAGTCTGCCAGTCTTGTTTAGGTTATTTAGTCTGTAACAGTACCAGTCTGCCAGTCTTGTTTCTGATATTTAATCTGTAGCAGTACCAGTCTGCCAGTCTTGTTTAGGTTATTTAGTCTGTAACAGTACCAGTCTGCCAGTCTTGTTTCTGATATTTAGTCAGTAGCAGTACCAGTCTGCCAGTCTTGTTTAGGTTATTTAGTCTGTAACAGTACCAGTCTGCCAGTCTTGTTTCTGATATTTAGTCAGTAGCAGTACCAGTCTGCCAGTCTTGTTTAGGTTATTTGGTCTGTAACAGTACCAGTCTGTCAGTCTTGTTTAGGTTATTTAGTCTGTAACAGTACCAGTCTGCCAGTCTTGTTTCTGATATTTAGTCAGTAGCAGTACCAGTCTGCCAGTCTTGTTTAGGTTATTTATTCTGTAACAGTACCAGTCTGCCAGTCTTGTTTCTGATATTTAGTCAGTAGCAGTACCAGTCTGCCAGTCTTGTTTAGGTTATTTAGTCTGTAACAGTACCAGTCTGCCAGTCTTGTTTCTGATATTTAGTCAGTAGCAGTACCAGTCTGCCAATCTTGTTTCTGATATTTAGTCTGTAGCAGTACTAGTCTGCCAGTCTTGTTTCTGATATTTAGTCAGTAGCAGTACCAGTCTGCCAATCTTGTTTCTGATATTTAGTCTGTAGCAGTACTAGTCTGCCAGTCTTGTTTCTGATATTTAGTCTGTTGCAGTACTAGTCTGCCAGTCTTGTTTCTGATATTTAGTCTGTAGCAGTACTAGTCTTCCAGTCTTGTTTCTGATATTTAGTCTGTAACAGTACTAGTCTGCCAGTCTTGTTTCTGATATTTAGTCTGTAGCAATACTAGTCTGCCAGTCTTGTTTCTGATATTTAGTCTGTAACAGTACCAGTCTGCCAGTCTTGTTTCTGATATTTAGTCTGTAGCAGTACTAGTCTGCCAGTCTTGTTTAAGTTATTTAGTCTGTCGCAGTACCAGTCTGCCAGTCTTGTTTCTGATATTTGTCTGTAGCAGTACCAGTCTGCCAGTCTTGTTTAGGTTATTTAGTCTGTAACAGTACCAGTCTGCCAGTCTTGTTTAGGTTATTTAGTCTGTAACAGTACCAGTCTGCCAGTCTTGTTTAGGTTATTTAGTCTGTCGCAGTACCAGTCTGCCAGTCTTGTTTAGGTTATTTTGTCTGTAACAGTACCAGTCTGCCAGTCTTGTTTCTGATATTTAGTCTGTAACAGTACCAGTCTGCCAGTCTTGTTTAGGTTATTTAGTCTGTAGCATTACCAGTCTGCCAGTCTTGTTTAGGTTATTTAGTCTGTAACAGTACCAGTCTGCCAGTCTTGTTTAGGTTATTTAGTCTGTAACAGTACCAGTCTGTCAGTCTTGTTTAGGTTATTTCGTCTGTAACAGTACCAGTCTTCCAGTCTTGTTTAGGTTATTTAGTCTGTCGCAGTACCAGTCTGCCAGTCTTGTTTAGGTTATTTTGTCTGTAACAGTACCAGTCTGCCAGTCTTGTTTCTGATATTTAGTCTGTAACAGTACCAGTCTGCCAGTCTTGTTTAGGTTATTTAGTCTGTAGCATTACCAGTCTGCCAGTCTTGTTTAGGTTATTTAGTCTGTAACAGTACCAGTCTGTCAGTCTTGTTTAGGTTATTTCGTCTGTAACAGTACCAGTCTGCCAGTCTTGTTTGGGTTATTTAGTCTGTAACAGTACCAGTCTGCCAGTCTTGTTTAGGTTATTTAGTCTGTAACAGTACCAGTCTGCCAGTCTTGTTTCTGTTATTTAGTCAGTAGCAGTACCAGTCTGCCAATCTTGTTTCTGATATTTAGTCTGTAGCAGTACTAGTCTGCCAGTCTTGTTTCTGATATTTAGTATGTTGCAGTACTAGTCTGCCAGTCTTGTTTCTGATATTTAGTCTGTAGCAGTACTAGTCTGCCAGTCTTGTTTCTGATATTTAGTCTGTAACAGTACTAGTCTGCCAGTCTTGTTTCTGATATTTAGTCTGTAGCAGTACTAGTCTGCCAGTCTTGTTTCTGATATTTAGTCTGTAACAGTACCAGTCTGCCAGTCTTGTTTCTGATATTTAGTCTGTAGCAGTACTAGTCTGCCAGTCTTGTTTAAGTTATTTAGTCTGTCGCAGTACCAGTCTGCCAGTCTTGTTTCTGATATTTAGTCTGTAGCAGTACTAGTCTGCCAGTCTTGTTTGGGTTATTTAGTCTGTAACAGTACCAGTCTGCCAGTCTTGTTTAGGTTATTTAGTCTGTAACAGTACCAGTCTGCCAGTCTTGTTTCTGTTATTTAGTCAGTAGCAGTACCAGTCTGCCAATCTTGTTTCTGATATTTAGTCTGTAGCAGTACTAGTCTGCCAGTCTTGTTTCTGATATTTAGTATGTTGCAGTACTAGTCTGCCAGTCTTGTTTCTGATATTTAGTCTGTAGCAGTACTAGTCTGCCAGTCTTGTTTCTGATATTTAGTCTGTAGCAGTACTAGTCTGCCAGTCTTGTTTCTGATATTTAGTCTGTAACAGTACTAGTCTGCCAGTCTTGTTTCTGATATTTAGTCTGTAGCAGTACTAGTCTGCCAGTCTTGTTTCTGATATTTAGTCTGTAACAGTACCAGTCTGCCAGTCTTGTTTCTGATATTTAGTCTGTAGCAGTACTAGTCTGCCAGTCTTGTTTAAGTTATTTAGTCTGTCGCAGTACCAGTCTGCCAGTCTTGTTTCTGATATTTAGTCTGTAGCAGTACTAGTCTGCCAGTCTTGTTTCTGATATTTAGTCTGTAGCAGTACCAGTCTGCCAGTCTTGTTTAGGTTATTTAGTCTGTAGCATTACCAGTCTGCCAGTCTTGTTTGGTTATTTAGTCTGTAGCAGTACCAGTCTGCCAGTCTTGTTTCTGTTATTTAGTCTGTAACAGCACCAGCCTGCCAGTCTTGTTTAGGTTATTTAGTCTGTAACAGTACCAGTCTGCCAGTCTTGTTTAGGTTATTTAGTCTGTCGCAGTACCAGTCTGCCAGTCTTGTTTAGGTTATTTAGTCTGAAACAGTACCAGTCTGCCAGTCCTGTTTAGGTTATTTAGTCTGTAACAGTACCAGTCTGCCAGTCTTGTTTAGGTTTTTTAGTCTGTAACAGTACCAGTCTGTCAGTCTTGTTTAGGTTATTTTGTCTGTAACAGTACCAGTCTGCCAGTCTTGTTTAGGTTATTTCGTCTGTAGCAGTACCAGTCTGCCAGTCTTGTTTCGGATAGTTAGTCTGTAGCAGTACCAGTCTGTCAGTCTTCTTTAGGTTATTTAGTCTGTAGCAGTACCAGTCTGCCAGTCTTGTTTAGGTTATTTAGTCTGTAGCAGTACCAGTCTGCCAGTCTTGTTTCTGTTATTTAGTCTGTAACAGTACCAGTCTGCCAGTCTTGTTTCGGATAGTTAGTCTGTAGCAGTACCAGTCTGCCAGTCTTGTTTCTGTTATTTAGTCTGTAACAGTACCAGTCTGCCAGTCTTGTTTAGGTTATTTAGTCTGTAACAGTACCAGTCTGCTAGTCTTGTTTAGGTTATTTAGTCTGTAACAGTACCAGTCTGCCAGTCTTGTTTAGGTTATTTAGCCTGCACCTGTACCAGTCTGCCAGTCTTGTTTCTGATATTTAGTCTGTAGCAGTACCAGTCTGCCAGTCTTGTTTAGGTTATTTAGTCTGTAACAGTACCAGTCTGCCAGTCTTTGCCAGATGAGCTGGACTGTGGCCTGAACTGTTGATTTGGGGGGTGAAATTCGTGTTGGATGGGAACCTGCCTGCATTGTGTGTTGTGCATCTAAATCAGATGATATTTCCTCTTCTCTTTTCTCCTCTCCTTCTTATCCTCTTTCCTCTCCTCCCTCTTTCTCCCCTTTTTCTTCTATTTTCTTCTCCTCTTCTGTCCTCTGCCCTTCCCCTCCTCTTGTCTTTCTTCCCCTCCTCTCCTCATCTCCTTTCTCCTCTCTGTCTCCTTTATCTCCTCTCCTCCCTGTCAAAGGAGCAACACTATGGCAACAGTGAGTCATCCTCTATAACACAGCCAACCAATTAAACGCAGAGTTAGTCTTATAAAAAAAAAATCACCTCTTTTGCCAGGCAACAACCAGTGGTGTTCCAGAACTTAATTTACATCAGGAATGACCTGCCGCTCCATGCAAGGCAGCCACACGGTAATGCCATGGCACACTGAAGGAGGGCATGTAAGATTATGTGAATATGTGTCATTGCTATGACTGCACTTAAATGCACTCCACAGACCTTTTAACTGGTCTAGAGTCTAGACCATTCATTCCAACTGGCATAATCATGTGAATGCATGAATTCTTTTAGTTTCATTCACCAGAGCAGGAAGCGACGTAAAGTAAGCTGTTGAATATTAGTATTTTATTATTCACTGTGACATCCACAGAAAATGAAACTGAACGTGAATTTGCATTACAGCACAACATGAACTACAGTCACATTGTTCTGATTAAAGCTTTGTGACAATGCTCATAGTGCCTGCAGTGTGTGTGTGGGCGTGTGTGTGTGTGTGTTCATGCACCAATGGTTAACCCATTAAGTGACCCGAGGGCAGCCGCCTCTGTTATAATTAGAGGATCTGTCAAGCAGGGTGGATGTGGACCATTCTATCCTTATATACTGTGTGTTCAATATTACTCACTTCAGGTGAGTCACAACGACAGTCGCTCTGTCAGCCACAGTGACAGAACAACACCACAGGCCTTTTCCCACACACAGGTGGCCGCACATGTGCAAGCATGCATGGAAAGTTACATAAACAGCATTACTATAAACTTTAACCTACCTCACACAGAGAGAGGAATCAGGCACACAGAATCTTGAGAGTGGGTGGAACCCCATCACCTGAAGGCATCCTGCTCTTTTAATGGCAGTGTCTCACAACCCTTCAGGCTTCCACTATACGCCCTACACACACACACACACACCTTTCAATCCCCACATTCCGTTAGCAAGATTAGTCATACTGGGCCAGTAGACTGACTCGCCCTCAAGGGGTCTGAGTCACACTACCGCCGCCTGATAGTGCTTCTAATAAACCTATTACACCATATGACCTCTGACCCCACAGTAACAAGGTTAGAGGTCACCTACATCTCAGCCCTCTGGCATTCCAGCTATGAATGAGTCTCTCTGTTTGTTTTGGTCTTTTTTTTTCAATTCCCTATTCCTCTCTCTCTCTTTCTCTCTCTCTCGCTCATTCTTTCTCTCTCTCTCTCTCTCTCTCTCACTCATTCTTTCTCTCCCTCCATATCCTGTCAGTACTGCCCTCTCTCTCTCTCTCTCTATCACTCTATCACCCATCTTCGGGTTTCACTGTGGTCTCATTGAATTGAAACACTGTGTTGTTACTACGTGGTTTCTATGTGTGGCCTGTTGTCCACTGTGGTTTATTTCTTACATATCAGTTTATATCATCCACTCAAAATGATAGTTCACCCAAATTACAAAATTACACAATGGTTTCCTTACCCTATAAGCAGTTTATGGACAATATTTGACATCGATTTTTACCTGGCCACTGTCTCAAATGCTGTCTTTTCAGCATTTGTGGCGCAAATCCGATGCAAGCCAATGGTTTGCTTGGTTCACTTCGTCACATCATCTATAGGTAACTTCATTGAGTTACACAATGCATTTTACGTTTGGATGATTTGGACCCGCAGCGCAAAAATGCTAATCCATAGACTGCTTATAGGGTAAGGAAACCAACATGTCATTTTGGAATTTGGGTGAACTCTCCCTTTAATGAGAAAAGAAAGAGGAATCCATTTTGTTTGCATCTAGAAACCTACAATTGCAGTTGGATAGAAACATTATCCTGTTACCTACAGAAGTACTGTAGGTACGCCAATAGAACAGGGTCATGGTTTCAACCAGAGGGAACAATGTTTACGTTCCTTATTCCTGCCTGGAGCAGAGAGAGGTGGAGATGGGCTGTACAGATAGAGTGACTCAGATTTAAATGTCTAATGTTTAGTCTCTTTTTACCAACTTACTTCCCCTCACAGGACTGTTACATTGCACTGTATCGCCCCCTTGTGTCTTTTTAGTAAACTGCAGGGGAAGAGGTGCAATGCAGAAAAGGATGCTGTGAGCAGACAGGGAAGAGTGTGTGTGTGTGTGTGTGTGTGTGTGTGTGTGTGTGTGTGTGTGTGTGTGTGTGTGTGTGTGTGTGTGTGTGTGTGTGTGTGTGTGTGTGTGTGTGTGTGTGTGTGTGTGTGTGTGTGTGTGGGGGGTGCATGCGTGTGCGCGCATGTCTTTGTGTGTGTGTGTGTGTGTGTGTGTGTGTGTGTGTGCGCATGTCTTTGTGTGTGTGTGTGTGTGTGCGTGCGTGCGTGCGTGCGTGCGTGCGTGCGTGTGTGTGTGTGTGTGTGTGTGTGTGTGTGTGTGTGTGTGTGTGTGTGTGTATGCGTGTGTTGCTCAGCAGAAGGAAAGGTCAGACTCAGAGACAGTGCTGAGCAACATACAGGAGAAGGAGGAGGAGAAGCGGAGATTACACAGACCTGCCAACAAGAGGGAGATTGTAAGTGAATGAAGTCATTTCATGTGTCAACATGATCTAGCCATATGTTTCTAGGCAACTTCTCAATATAATGCACGATATGCAAGTCATCTTAGTAAGATGGGAATGCAGACACACACACACACACACACACACACTAGCTCTCTCTCCGTTGGGCAATGTGCCTGGATCCTGGCTGTGCAGTAGCAGGGGGATGCTCTCTTTCTGTCTCTACTCTGGGCTACTAGCCAGGACTCTGGCAGTGTGCTCACTCACATGTGTGTGTGAGAGCATTAGCCTCTGGTACCCAGCCAGCATCCTGGCATACAGCGAGCGTGTGAGTGTGTGTTTGTGTGTGTGTGTGTTTGAGTGTGTGTTTATGTGTGTTTCTCGATGGAAAGGGTTTCTGTTGGTTTCACAGCTTGAATAATCCTGGTGTGAATCATCTGTGGTAATAGAGCTCTTCTGTCCAGCGCGTTTGAGGCTTAAATTAAGCCAGAGCACATGCAAACACACACACACACACACACAGATTCTGCACATGGTGTGGAAACTGTTTTATACGCAGCCATCGTCTCTTAAGGTTTCCATCTCCACCAAGTGAAAATAAAATGTTTATCCCTTGTGAAAATTGTGTCGTTCATTGTCTGCAGAATACAAAAGTAGAGTTTCTCTCAGATTAAAAAAAAATCAGTTTTTATTTTCCATGAAATCCGATTCAAATGCTCAAGTTATGCAGGACATCATTTCTAAACATACGTGTTTTCAAAAAAAGGTTCAATATAAAAGTGTATCCCATTTGTGTTAGTTGTCATTTGTGTCACACTTTACTGCTCTAATGATGTTTACATATTTGAAGGGAGTGCTTTTCTTACTCAGACTATAGAACATTCATCAATTAACACTCACGGATCTGTCTTTATTTCCTAAAATATAGAAATAACTACGGTACATACTGTGTACATCCTGAATGATCTGGTGAAAACTGAGTATCCAGTGTAATGCTAATGCTAGCAGTGGCTAATGCTAGTGATGACTTTGACTTAATGCTAACTGTGATTGTGGCTAATGCTAGGTGTAACAATGACTGAAGCTAGGTCTGAATGTAGCTAACACTAGCTGTAATTATGGCTAATGCTATCTGTAACAACGACAAAAATATAACTGTGATTCTAGCCAAAGATAGTTATACTCCAAGCTTACAAGGATTCCCTGGAATATTATCAACAGTAAAAGCTGTTGCATTTCTAAGAGGCTGGGCTCCCACTGCACACTGGAGCCGTAGGGTAGTGGTTACAGAGATGGATTACCTACAAATCCCACACAGGGACACACACAAAGCACACAGCCTCACCTCCCTGCCTGCCTGGCCACTCCATTTAAAATACTTGGGTGAGGAGAGAAGAGAGAGTATTCAGGCGGTTTGAATTGGTAATGTGAAATGAAGCCTGCCTAGATAAGGTCAGCAGGATGGGAGACTCATAATAATGTATAATGTGAAATGATACAATAGAAGAGGCCATCGGTGTGATGTCCTTGGGTGTGGAGCACATGAGGCTGCTGAGGAGAGGACAGCTCAAAAGAATATGGCCTGAACAGAGCAAATGGAATGGCTTCAAACACACTCATACACCCGATCCTGTTCTCATGTGGTGTGGATGATCTGGTCTGGTGTCAGTGTTCTGCTGGGATCACCTCCAGGATGATCTGGACACATCTGTTAAAGGAATCTGACGACAGAATAAAATACACAGAAAAAACAATTATGGTTAGGACAAGATTATTTGCAAAGTGTCCAAATGGACACATTACTGGTATTAATGCAGCAATTACAATAGGATGCAATGCAGAAAATGTTTTGGAAATTGCTTATATGTTATTGTAATCAATGCATATGTATAGTTTCATGGTCCACTGAAACACTGATCCATCCTTTGCAGTCCATATGTCAGTAGTATGTATGATTTTCACTGTTATGTAAAGTCCATGAAATGGCTCCTACGTGTAGGTAGCGTGTTACCTAAACTCTTCTGTAGCCACTTGGGTCTGCGGTCAAACACAATGAAGATATAGTAGGCTGGGATTCCTGTTAGTGAGATGGCGAATCCTATCCCTGTGTTGACGGGGTCGGAGTAGAGAGAGAGGAACACCATGAAGAAACAGGTGAAGGAGAAAATGGCTGGAATGAAAAGAGGAACCTGGGGAGAAAGACAAAGAAGTACAAAGGACTCAAGGATCAATTCCGTAAAGTGTTCATTAGTTGACTAAGACAGCCATCAGACAGACCCATGCTCTATGTGTGTGTCCATGTGTGCAAGATGCTTGATTATGAAGTGGCACCGAAGGAGAGGTGTCATCATTGACTTTGACGTGTGCATGTGAATGTGTGTCTGTGACTACATGCCTGTCTGTGCGTGTATGTGGGTATTTATGTGGTCACGTGTGTTGGACTGACCTTGAAAGGACGTGGCATGTCAGGGTGTGTGTATCTCATGTAGATGAGGCCCAGCACAGCCACACCAATGAAGAGCCAGCGGAGGAAGCTCATGAAGTTCAACAGGCTGTAGATATCTCCCACAAACAGCTGGAACATCGTCATAGGGTACTGGAGGACACACACAGAGAAAGAACACACATACACACACGCAGAGAACACACACGGATCCAATGAGGATTACGTAGAGATGCTGAAAGGTAACCACAAAGCATGTTAACAGTTAAACATGCAAACGATGTGTACAGGAAGGAATGCAAAGTATTAATTGTGAACTCTAAAGAACAGGGCGCAGATTCACAGATTTGCAAATATTTAAGACGCTTCTTAAGAGAAGAAATACGAAGTTCATTCGTAAGTGCAATTCCTCAACAATATCTTAAGAGTGAATGATTTTCTCATGAACTTCTCAAATATCTTCTAACGAATCTTCTTAAGATGTGTGTTGCTAGGCAACCAATTTAGCTATATAGCAATGGCAATCATTTTAGCATATTTCTTACTGAGATTACGGTTCTAAAACCTGTTTAAAATAATCAATACTGAAACTTTCAGATAAAGTTTGTGTGAATTAAACATGGTCAATTGCTTTCATGAGCTTTTTCTCTCACTTCCCTGAGTTTAAGACAAGGGTTTAGCTTCCAAGAACTTAATTTTAAAAAATCCAATTTCTTCTTAACATTTTTGCTTAACATAAGAAGCATAACATAAGAAACAGCGCAAGAACATTTTCAATAACCTTTTTGAGCAATAGCAACTTTGCTTAACTTTCTTCTTAAGTCTATAGTTAAGGAAAAACTGACAGTGAAGAAGAAATAGCTTCTTAAGGTTTTGTGAATCCGGTCCCTGATCTGTGTGTATTTAAAAAAAATGTTTATCTGACCAGAATGATGACGGCTGCCAAAGGTGTGTGTCTGCGGACGTGGATCATGGACAGAACCTCAGGGAGATGGCCTTCTCGTGACGCCACATAAAACATTCTAGAATGACCAACACAATCTTCAGGGTTACATGAGAAAATGTGAAATACTATCAAAAACAACACTTCATCATCGTCAGAGCCAAAAAAAAGCACAAAAAATATATATATATTGTATTATTGTCACATACACTGGAGAGGTGCAGTGAAATGTGTTGTTTTACAGGGTCGGACATAGTAGTACGGCCCCCAAGAATTCACTCTTTTGTTATTCCTCTATTAAAGTTGGCAGTGTCTAAGTAAAGCAATGCCAGCTATTTTGTTTTCACTATAACACTATACTGCGTATTCTATGTGTGACCTCCACATCCAAACTTCTGCATAACACAGTTTGGCAGTTGAATGAAAAAAAAAAGTGGCGAGATTCCTCACGCACAGTTGTGTGTCAGGGAGGGAAGGCATTTTGTCATTCTCCTTGGCAGGAAAATCTAGCCAAGGCTGTGTGGTTTGACACCTGTGTTGACGCAGCCCACCTTGAGAAAGCGAACAAGCAGCCGTTCATCGTACCGAAGCACGACAAGGCTACAAATACCGGCACTGCCACCGAAAAGTTCCCCATCGTCTTCTCTGCAAATGTCTGCACACAAAACACAGAGAGAGAGAGAGAGAGAGAGAGAGAGAGAGAGAGAGAGAGAGAGAGAGAGAGAGAGAGAGAGAGAGAGAGAGAGAGAAATAGTATGAACCAAACAGGAACAAAGAGATACAGAGAAAGATTCTCAATTCACTGAACATCTAGTTTACGAACATAGGTAGCTAAATGCATTCAGTCTTTCGTTAAGAGCAGCATCACCGACCTTTTAAACTGTAATGAAACAAACTCCTTTGAAAAAGCCTGATCAGATCAGAGCCCTTTTAGTGAATGAATCTCCCCCAACACCAAACTGGCCGGAGAACAGCGTGCAGACTAATTTTAGGCTCTGTCTAAGACTATGCAATTTACACTGGACCTAATGTAATTATTATTGAGAGGGATGGACTGTGTGGAATCACATTAGGCCATACTGGGAAGCATAGGTGTTGGGCTTGGCGTCCCACTAATGATGAAAGGTTAAGAGGAGTTTAGAGTGCAGGAAAGCAACACCGCCGATCAGTCACTCCTCAGAGCTAGATGGAATTAGGCCCAGATGAACGAGGTCTAAGACTGCAGTCATTACACCTCAAGTATTATTAAGTGTATCAATACATCACACACAGAAATCTATAGGACTCGGGGGGTAGTAAGATCAGTGTCAATGAAATTGGCCGATAGACAGAGAGTTTGTAAGATGCCTTACCACGGCGACGGATTGCGAGGACAACAGCTCCTCTGCTGACATTACAGTGTAGTACGCCACATTGGTCAGCACGTAGCAGGAAGTGACTATCGCCATGGAGATACAGATGGCCAATGGCACAGTCCTGAGGATATGTACAAATTTGAGACCGACAACCCAATCAAAATATAACTTGATCTCACCTTACGATGAGTCAAACCTGAGTAAATGAGATATGAAATGAGAAACTCACTTTTCTGGATTCTCCACTTCCTCAGTCACAAAGTTAAGGTAAAACCTGTTGGACAAAAGTTAGAGATTTACAACAATATGACATTAGGATATAGATAACAAGAGCTCATGACATGTCAATAAGGCATTATACCTGTTGGCTTCATGCAAAGTGTCACCTAGAATTAGATATAAGAGCTAGTCACGTTATAAGAAGTCCATACCTACCACCCAGAATAGGCGTACATCCCAGAGTAGAAGGCCAGAGGAAGACCTGTGAGCTTGATATTACTGACCTCAAACGCATTCTCAAAGTTCCTAGTCTCCCCTGTGTGCACACAAACACAGAGTGAGACACACACACACACACACACAGAATGACACACACACACACACAGAGTGAGACACACACACACACAGAGTGAGACACACACACACACAGAGTGAGACACACACACACACACAGAGTGAGACACACACACAGAGGGAGACACACACAAACACACAGAGTGAGACACACACACACACAGAGTGTGACACACACACAGAGTGAGACACAAACTCACAGAGTGAGACACCCACACAGACAGAGTGACACACACACACACACACACAGAGTGAGACACACACACACACACACACACACACAGAGTGAGACACACACACAGAGTGAGACACACACACATACAGAGCGCGAGACACACTCACACACACAGAGTGAGACACACACACACACACACAGAGTGAGACACAAACTCACAGAGTGACACACACACACACAGAGAGACACACACACACACAGAGTGACACACACACACAGAGTGACACACACACACACACACACACAGAGTGACACACAGAGTGAGACACACACACACAGAGTGAGACACACACAGAGTGAGACACACACACACACAGGGTGAGACACACACACACACAGAGTGAGACACACACACACACAGAGTGAGACACACACACACATAGTGAGACACACACACACAGACTGATACACACACAGAGTGAGACACACTCACACACAAACACAGTGATACACACACACAGATTGAGACACATACACACAGAGTGAGACACACACACACCCAGAGTGAGACAGACACACAGAGTGAGACACACACACACACAAAGTGAGACACACACACATAGAGTGACACACACACACAGAGTGAGACACACACACACAGATTGAGACACACACACACACAGAGTGTGACACACACACACACAGAGTGAGACACACACACACACACAGAGTGAGACACAAAATCACAGAGTGAGACACACACACACAGAGTGACACACACACACACACACAGAGTGAGACACACACAGAGTGAGACACACACACACACACACACAGAGAGTGAGGCACACACACACAGAGTGAGACACACACACACAGAGTGAGACACACACACAGAGTAAGACACACACACACACAGAGCGTGAGACACACACACACACACAGAGTGAGACACACACACACAGAGTGAGACACACACACACACAGAGTGAGACACACACACAGAGAGCGACACACACACACAGAGTGAGACACACACACACATACACAGAGAGACACACAGAGTGACACACACACACACACAGAGTGAGACACACACACACACAGAGTGAGACACACACACACAGAGAGTGAGTGAGACACACACACACACAGTGAGACACACACACACACACACACACACACACACAGAGTGAGACACACACACAGAGTGAGACACACACACAGAGTGAGACACACACACATACAGAGCACGAGATTGAGACACACACACACAGAGTGACACACACACACACACACACAGAGTGAGACACACACACACAGAGTGAGACACACACACAGATTGAGACACACACACACACACACAGAGTGACACACACACACACACACAGAGAGTGCACACACACACACACACACACACACAGAGTGAGACACACACACACAGAGTGAGACACACACAGAGTGAGACACACACACACACAGGGTGAGACACACACACACAGAGTGAGACACACACACACAGAGTGAGACACACACACACATAGTGAGACACACACACACAGACTGATACACACACAGAGTGAGACACACTCACACACAAACACAGTGATACACACACACAGATTGAGACACATACACACAGAGTGAGACACACACACCCAGAGTGAGACAGACACACAGAGTGAGACACACACACACAGAGTGAGACACACACACAGAGTGAGACACACACACACAGATTGAGACACACACACACACAGAGTGTGACACACACACACAGAGTGACACACACACAGACACACACACACACACAGAGTGAGACACAAACTCACAGAGTGACACACACACACACAGAGTGACACACACACACACACACACACAGAGTGAGACACACACACACAGAGTGAGACACACACACACACAGAGTGAGGCACACACACACACAGAGTGAGACACACACACAGAGTGAGACACACACACACAGAGTGAGACACACACACACAGACACAAGACACACACACACATACACAGCGTGAGACACACACACACACAGAGACACACACACACACACACACACACACAGAGTGAGACACACACACACACACAGAGTGAGACACACACACACACAGAGTGAGACACACACACACACACACACACACACAGAGTGAGACACACACACACACAGAGTGAGACACACACACACAGAGAGACACACACACACACAGAGTGAGACACACACACAGAGTGACACACAGACACACACACACACAGAGTGAGACACACACACACACAGAGTGACACACACACACACACAGAGTGAGTGAGACACACACACACAGAGTGAGACACACACACACACACACACACACACACACAGAGTGAGACACACCACACACAGAGTGAGACACACCACACACAGAGTGAGACACACACACACAGAGTGAGACACACACACACAGAGTGAGACATACACACACAGATTGAGACACACACACACACAGAGTGAGACACACACACACACACAGAGAGTGAGACACACACACACAGAGTGAGACACACACACACAGAGTGAGACACACACACACACACACACACACACACACACACACACACACACACAGAGTGAGACACACACACACACACAGACACACACACACACACAGAGTGAGACACACACACACAGAATGAGACACACGCACAAGAAGGAATTACACAAACACCAAAGAATATTGATTCTAGTTGATTGTTTTACTCGGTGCATTTTTCTAAGTATATCAGCATGGGTATGTGTAAGAATGCACCCCCAAGAGCATTCCAATACAATACACACATATGTAGTGTATTTCTGTCTAATGGAACACACTTCCAAAGGGGCAGATGATAACCCTCTAAAAGTCTGTTAGCTATGTATAGGCCTGCAGCCACTCTGTAGTTATTATAGTCATGTGTCCAACAGGTACTCTGTAGCCATTACACACCGCGGAGTTGCGTTTAATCGTCTAGTTAAAGTACGCCTGGTATCTGTGGAATGTCCCTGTAACAAACAAACTAATATAACCCTATACCACAAACGGGGTTTCACGGTTTTTGATGAGAGCCAAGAAAGAGTGTCAGATTCAATGTGATGTGAGCATAAGCATGACATTTGTGTTGTTTTAATCCAGTGTAAAATATATGATGATGGTGATGAGGATGATGATTCATGTGATAGTGAGGATGATAATGATGATGAAGATGAATGTCATGATGATGATTCATGTGATAATGAGGATGATGATAAGGATGAACATGATAATGACAATGAGGATAAATGTGATGATGAGGATGATTATGATGAGAATGATGAGGATGATGATGGTGATGATTCATGTGAAAATGAGTATGACGACAATGATGAGGATGATAATGATGATGAGGATGAATGTGATGATGATGATGATGATGATTAATGTGAGGATGAGAATGATGAGGATGAGAATGAGAAGGATGAGGATGATGATGGTGATGATGAAGATGAGAATGATGAGGATGATGATGAGGATTAAGATGACGAAGGCTAACCTTTGAAGAGCATATAGAGGCCAGGTACGATGATGGTGGCGACAGCCAGCAGCTTGCAGAAGGTGAGGAAGATCTGAATCCTGTTTGTCCAGCTCGTACTCATACTGTTGAGATACATCACTGACGCTGTGGAGTAGTACACACACACACACACACACACACACACACACACACACACACACACACACACACACACACACACACACACACACACACACACACACAAATACAAACTTTATGTGAAACTGACCGGTATCTTACATTCAGCTGAACCATCTCACTGATAAGCACTAAAATCCTATATTCCAAACGTTTGTTCAATTCAATATAATACTGTAGCATAAATCTTAGACGTACTTATTCCTATAGAGGTGACCAGTTTGATAGCAATCTCTGGCACTCCACACGGCATGAATATGGGCTCCAGGATATATTGTCCGAAGGCCAGGGATATCACTGCCAACCCTGCAGGTCTAGAACAAACAACACCATCACACACAGACCCCAAAACACTGACCCAAAAATACACATGCAGCAAACACATCGACCGGAAATGCTGACCCACAAAGCTGTGAGATCTGGGGCCGCATGCACTGTTGGGGAGCATTTGACCTCTAACTGACCTGTCTTACACAACCTCACCCTTGTTTATAACAGTCAATTAACTGTTATTACCAATATTCAGTGGTTACTAACTCAAAGATGTCTGTTAGGTTCAGTTGAGACAAAAAAACATTTAAAAAAAATATATGATTATTACTGATACGAAATGGATACAATAGAAATAAAGTACATTGAGTAAATATATATAACTAAAGGTACTCTGTGTCCAGAATGAAATGGAACATGTTATGTATTCAGAATATCTGGAACAAATCTGGTCAGACATGTAGAAGCTAATAACCGTCAAACTTAATTCTCAGGACCCCGAGACATTATTACACTACACAGCAGCTAGACGTACACACTAAGTATCCAAAATAGCAAACACACATTTCTTCCACACGTGGAAGTGAATCATTTCCAGTGTTTTCTATTGATCTTGGCTCTAATAAGAATCTAATAACTGTTTCCCCGTCTGTGGGTGTCACGCCTTGGTCATTGTATTTTGTGGTTTTGGTATATGTTTGGGTAGGCCAGGGTGTGACATGGGTTTATATGTTGTGTTTCGTATTGGGGTTTGTATTAATTGGGATTGTGTATGATTAGGGGTGTGTCTAGTTAGGCTTGGCTGCCTGAAGCGATTCTCAATTGGAGTCAGGTGATTCTCGTTGTCTCGGATTGGGAACCGTATTTAGGTAGCCTGAGTGCGCTTTGTATTTTGTGGGTGTTTGTTCCTGTCTCTGTGTTGTAGTCACCAGATAGGCTGTAATTAGTTTCACGTTTCGTTTGTTGTTTTCTTATATCAGTTATTTCATGTACCGTTTTCGTTCATTAAAGTCATGAGTAACCTACACGCTGCATTTCGGTCTGACTCTCTTCTTACAACAGACGAACGTCGTTACAGTGGGATCATCCCCAATCACTGTTCATTTCCCATATACCCAAAACCATACGTCCCCCTAGCCTGATGATACTCTGTAGTACAGTATAGTATAGCAGGTTTGTTTACACTGCTCTGCTAACACAGGTATCAACGGACCAGGGTGGGATCAGAGAGGCTTTTCTACCTGTACAACGTTGAGATGAACGCTAGAATGCCCCTCCCCTTCTCACAAACAGACAGTATAGAGTGATGTGCACACACTGTATTGCAAATGTCTACCCAACTTCCTGCCTCTGTCTCTGTCACACACACACACACACACGCAAACACACATACAAGATACACACACACAATAAATACTTTCACACACACACACCTGATGGCGATGACGTCAGCCCAGAGACGTATGAAGGCCATCTGTGGTCCAAAGGCCTCCAGAATATAGGTGTAATGTCCTCCAGATTTCTTGATGCTGGTTCCCAGCTCTGCATAGCACAGGGCCCCTGGGATAGGAGAGAGGGAAAGGTTTAGGACAGGAAACTGGCTACCCATCTACAACAACAAACAGGGAAGTGGCTACTGTAAGAGGAAAGTGTGATTCCTTGTATTTTTCATTGTATGCATTGTACAGGTCTGTAAGGACCTAAATTTCATCCCTGTTTTTGCTGAGAATTTTCCAGGAGATGCAGATGAGCTTCGTGATTGACATAAATTGACTGAATACCAAACACTAACACATGGCTATGTTAACACTATTGCACTTTTCATGTAACCTACTTTTGACCAGTTGATAGCCTAGCCACTGCTCAAGAAACATAAATGTTAAACTTCTGTTGCTGTAGGATTATTTTGCTGTGACAGTATTGGTCAAATTACAGGGACACTGTAGGACTTTGTCATTTTAACATGTCTGCGTGCAATATGAAGGAAGTTAGTTAGCATTGACTCAAACTACTGCTAACTTCCTAGTTCCAGAGAAATAAAATTGGTATCCACGCGTTCATCTGACTCTGGGTAAGGAGTATCCCTTTAAGAGCCTACAGCTCTGTGTGTGTGAGTGAGTGAGTGAGTGAGTGAGTGAGTGAGTGAGTGAGTGAGTGAGTGAGTGAGTGAGTGAGTGAGTGAGTGAGTGAGTGAGTGAGTGCGCCCGTGCACTTGTGTGTGTCTGTCTGTGTGTGAGTGCGTCAGAGCGAGAGAGAGAAAGAGAAAATGCAAGATAGGTTAACGTAAAGGGTAATTGAGGTTTCAGCAGTTTGATGGTTAGTTAGAAGGCAGTAGCTACAATAACGCTGCTGTAATTACAGTTTCATGATGAAATAATACTAGGGTAGAAGTGGAAGCTTTCCCATAGCAGCAGACAGTTAGCAAAGTTCATCCATCCCCCTAAGCTTTAAATCACACTCATTGTCTCAAGAAATCACACTCATTGTCTCAAGAAAAGCTGCTTTACAAGTTTAGCACTTTGTTTAAGGAGGCATCAGCTCTAGTGTCTTCAACAAAGGGGAAGCAAGGGAGTCGTAACCCAATAGACTGAACTGCAATAAAAACACAAAAGCTCCTTCCCCACACCTTCAGTTCAGTCACATCATAAAACCACTCTACACACCTTTACTCAAGTCTGTCTCCACTCTCCCTCCCTTTCTCCCTGAGGAGGTGGGGTGTTGTCGTGGCGACAAACACGTGTGACTCACCAAACAGAGACAGTACTCCACAGGCGATCCACACCACCAGAGAAATTCCAACACTCCCAGAGTTCTTCAAGATTCCCTTGGGAGAGATGAAGATTCCCGCGCCGATGATGGTCCCTATGATGATGGAGATTCCCCGAAGCAGGGTCACCTTCTTCTTAAGCTCTACCTTTCTGTGCGGGAAGTCAGGGTCCTCTTTTGGGACAGGGTTATCCCCTGGGTGTCCCCCATTTTGGGGGGTGTTGTTCACCCCAGTCCCCTCACCATTAACTGACCTCCTGGTCATCCTTGAACTCTCTTACACACACACACACACACACACACACACACACACACACACACACACACACACACACACACACACACACACACACACACACACACACACACACACACACACACACACACACACACACACACACACACACACACACACACACACACACACACTCTCTCTAACACATGCAGTGTTTCTCACACACGCTCTCTTCAACACAATATGTCATAAACAAGCCCCTCACACTCCCTTCTGACACGCTAGGTCCCAAATCAACCTTAGTGTTTTTCCTTCCGTCTTCAGTGACCTGCTGTTGGGACAACAGAACAGTAAGTTACTCTGATAAAGCAGGTTGTTACTGGTCCTGCTGTGCAAATAAACTTCTATTACTGGGAGCTAGACCAAACCTCTGGGGAATGGTTTCTCCTCTCTCTCTCTCCCTTTCTCTCTCTCTCTTAGGCACACATACACACGCACACCCTAATCTCGCTCTCAAGCCCCACTCATTCAGTCGATCTCTCTTTCACTCTCCCACTTTGTTACACTACACCACACTTTTCTCTCTCACCCTCTTTTGTCTGTCCTCCACTAGTTCTGTCTGTCTGCCTCGCTCTATGTCTCTCTCTTCAGCATTCCCTCTCTCCCAGACCTTGTATTATCTGGCTGGTCCCTGTGCCTCCCTGAAGAAGCAGTCTGGTAGTGTTTCTGTTGTGAGAGGTGTTTCGCTGATACCCTCTGCCTCAGCATGTATCTAAATAATCACCTGAGTGCCAACTCCACACGCCCTCTTTGAAGGCTCCAGTTCTCCCAAAACAAAAGGGGAACAAGAAACTAGGTTCTGTCACCCAACGCTAGCTGCCTGGCCAAACGCCTCTGACGTCACATGACGCATGTGAATCATCATAAACGCCTACGGTCTGGACTTGTCATTGACCACATTTACCACAAATACCCTTGTGAATACACACGGCTTCCAGTAAGATCATACACAATACCACATCAAGCAAACACTAACAACCAAGTAATGACAAAAGCAAACAACCCATTGATTCAAGCAAAGTTTCAAAGTTATAGGGGTGTGCCACAGGGGTTCTCTGTTGACTCACTGGAAGGCAGATGGAACCACCAGCATACCTGGGTGATTCCATCTATTGGCTCTGAAAAGGTATGCTGGTGGTTCCATCTGCCTTCCAGCGAGTCAACAGAGAACCCCTGCAGAGGGAAACTGTGTAGCATGCTAGTACGTGTGGGGGAGGTGTAGCCAGAAAATGATGCAACATTACAGCTGCCTGACACTTATGAGAAGCCAGGTGGTACGTGGATACAAAATATGTTAGGTGGAGTGATGTACCCGAGGCACCGGAGGCTGCTGAGGGTCATAATAATGTCCGGAACGGAGCAAATGGAATGGCATCATACACCTGGAGACAACGTGTTTGATGTATTTGGTACCATTCCACCTATTCCGCTCCAGCCGTTACCACAATCACATTCTCCCCAATTAAGGTGCCAACAACCTCCTGTGATATAAAGAGGCAAGTTTTAATGTCACTTTAGTTACGGTGTACTCGTGCCCAATTCGAAGCAACCTTGGTCAGTGATTTGTTTCCTCTTTGTCCAAAATAACGTTTCACTTATCTAGAAGTTGTAGCTTTTTTGAATGAATAGACATTCTAAGAATTCAGAGATTCTCCTAAAATCAAACACTTTGAAAAGCATTTCATCATCATCCAATTGCTTAACACTCCAACGGTGCCGAAAGGTTCCTAGTTCCTGTTACCATAACGTTGTAACGGTGACTGTTTTTCAGAGAATTCTGCATGCTACAGGGTGAGGCTTATACAAACACTAACTAATCTGTGTGTGTGTGTGTGTGTGTGTGTGTGTGTGTGTGTGTGTGTGTGTGTGTGTGTGTGTGTGTGTGTGTGTGTGTGTGTGTGTGTGTGTGTGTGTGTGTGTGTGTGTGTGTGTGCGTGTGTGCGTGTGTGCGTGTGTGTGTGTGTGTGTGTGTGTGTGTGTGTGTGTGTGTGCGCGCTCAGAGCTGGTTATTAAAACAGAAGCTCAGACAGTTTGTTTAGCTGAGCCACAGCAGTGAATAATGTCAGAGCTGGTTAACCTGGGCCATAACACACACACACACTTTACTAGTCTCCAAAACAACATACACATGCAAACAGGGCACATTTGATATATGCAGGGCATGCACACACATCCCTAGAGCATTCACATGATCTACTGTGAGCGGATGTGTTTATCTGGAGAGTGAAACCTAATGAGGATGTGTTCCTAATGAAACAATTACTACAGCGATTCATAATGCAACAAAACGCTGAGTGGGCTAACACTTCCGGCAGAGGCAGGCAGATGTTGGATGGAAAGAGAGAACACAATAGCATGGTGCCATGCTGTTGTTGTCCTGTGGCTATAGGCTGCTGTTCTGTTTGGCTCCTGTTGTGTTTCTGTTTGTCTGTATTTTAATTATTAAGACCCTCCCCCTTCCATTCTGGGAGGAGAACACACTGGCATCTCCCAGGGCAGGGAGCTGCCGAGAGCAACAGTGTTCCACCAAATCCAGTGAATCCCTGTGAAATGTAGGTCAAGCTTGAAGAGTAAGGTGGGTTGGAAGAGGCGAAGGAATGGGAAAGTGGATACCAAGTCAGTTGCACTTCAACCAAAATTAATGCATTCAACCGAAATGTGTCTGCATTTATACCAACCCCTCTGAATCAGAGGTGCAGGGGGCTTCCCTAATTGACATCCACATCATCGGGGCCCGGGGAGCAGTTGTTGTTGGGGGTTAACTGCCTTGCTCAAGGGCAGAACGGCAGATTTGTCCACCTTTCCAGCTTGGCCACTGAGGGGTGTTGGGGGCGCAGAGAGAGAGAGAGAGAGCGAGAGAGAGAGAGAGAGCAAGAGAGAGAGAGCGAGAGCGAGCGAGAGAGAGAGAGAGAGAGCAGGAGTAATGGTTAGAGAAGAGAAAGATGTTTGTTCATAGAGTGACCAGAGGTCTGTTTCTGTGGGCCTGTAATGTGAAAGGGCAGAACAGCAGATTTTATCACCTTGCCAACTAGGCACTGGAGGGGTGTTGGGGGGGGGGCAGAGCAAGAGAGAGCAGTAGTATTGGTTAGAGAAGAGGAAGTGGTTTTTTCATAGTGTGGTCAGAGGTCTGTTTCTGTCGGCCTGTGTGTAACTAAAGTCATGGAAAAAAACTCCCACAGTGTGGTTATGTAGTGATGTATGACTGCATTGTCAGTGTCACAAGATAATGTACATTTCCTTACTGGTATGAGATACACTAGAGCCTTCTAACTCAACTCTGGACCTCAAACCATTGTTCCCCTCTAATCAGGGACTGATTTAGTAATTAATTTGTATAATTAATTATCAGGTAGAACAGAAAACCAGGAGGCTAGAGACTTCTGTAGTGTCGGGTCAAAATGACCCGAGGACAGCGGGAGGGTTAGGTCATTTTGACCCCACACAGTGTTGACCCTTCCCCCTGTCCTTGGGTCAAACACAAATGATTTACTAAATCAGTGCCTGATTAGAGGGGAACAATGGTTTGAGGTCCAGAGTTGAGTTCTAGGACATCAACTTTGTGCATGACACAAGTACATTTTTCCAACAATTGTTTACAGAAAGAATATTTCATTTATAATTCACTGTATCACAATTCCGGTGGGTCTGTCACAATCATCGTAGTGAGGAGACCAAGGCGCAGCGTGATTTGAATACATCTTCTTTAATGAAGGAAGAACACTGAACTATACAAAAACAAACAAAAAGAACAAACGTGCTAGCTATATAGAATACGTGCAGACACAGGCAACTAGTACATAGACAATCACCCACAAATTACCCAAGGAATATGGCTGCCTAAATATGGTTCCCAATCAGAGACAACGATAAACAACTGCCTCTAATTGAGAACCAATTTAGGCAACCATAGACATACAAAACACCTAGACTAGTTAATAACCCCATAAACATACAAAAACCCTAGACAGGGAAACACAACAAACCACCCCTTGTCACACCCTGACCTAACCAAAATAATAAAGAAAACAAAGATAACTAAGGTCAGGGCGTGACAGGGTCAGACGTTTACATACACTAAAATGGCACCGGAAGAAATGGCAGCAGTTTTACGGGTGCCCAACCAATTGTGTTATTATGTGTATGTTTTTCGTGTTATTTGTAACACTATTTTGTACATAATGTTCTGCAACTGTCTTTTACAGCAAAAAAAAGCTTCTGGATATCAGGACAGCGATCACTCACCTCAGATTAGACAAAGAGCTTCTGGATATCAGGACAGCGATCACTCACCTCAGATTAGACAAAGAGCTTCTAGATATCAGGACAGCGATCACTCACCTCAGATTAGACAAAGAGCTTCTGGATATCAGGACAGCGATCACTCACCTCAGATTAGACAAAGAGCTTCTAGATATCAGGACAGCGATCACTCACCTCAGATTAGACAAAGAGCTTCTGGATATCAGGACAGCGATCACTCACCTCAGATTAGACAAAGAGCTTCTGGATATCAGGACAGCGATCACTCACCTCAGATTAGACAAAGAGCTTCTGGATATCAGGACAGCGATCACTCACCTCAGATTAGACAAAGAGCTTCTGGATATCAGGACAGCGATCACTCACCTCAGATTAGACAAAGAGCTTCTAGGTATCAGGACAGCGATCACTCACCTCAGATTAGACAAAGAGCTTCTGGATATCAGGACAGCGATCACTCACCTCAGATTAGACAAAGAGCTTCTGGATATCAGGACAGCGATCACTCACCTCAGATTAGACAAAGAGCTTCTGGATATCAGGACAGCGATCACTCACCTCAGATTAGACAAAGAGCTTCTGGATATCAGGACAGCGATCACTCACCTCAGATTAGACAAAAAGCTTCTGGATATCAGGACAGCGATCACTCACCTCAGATTAGACAAAGAGCTTCTGGATATCAGGACAGCGATCACTCACCTCAGATTAGACAAAGAGTTTCTGGATATCAGGACAGCGATCACTCACCTCAGATTAGACCAAGAGCTTCTGGATATCAGGACAGCGATCACTCACCTCAGATTAGACAAAGATTTTTTCTTCAACAAGCAGGAGGCACAGGACATTCTCCAAACACCCTACAAGGCCAACATCCCCGTTATTTGCAAGAGGAATAAATGCAGGTACAGGGAACACAGAGGGGGATGCCTCGTGAGGACCAACAGAAGGGGAATGGGAAAGCTGCCATTACTGTCAATATTACTCGCCAACGTGCAATCATTGGACAATAAATTAGACGAGGTACGATCACGAATATCCTACCAACGGGACATCAAAAACTGTAATATCCTATGTTTCACGGAATCGTGGCTGAATGACGACACGGATATTCAGCTAGCAGGATATATGCTGCACCGGCAAGATATAACAGCACACTCTGGTAAGATGAAAGGGGGCGGTCTGTGCATATTTTTAAACAACAGCTGGTGCAGGAAATCTAAGGAAGTCTCTAGATTTTGCTCGCCTCCAGAGGGACATCAGAGACTAACGTTCTTTGCTTCACTGAAACATGGCTCACTCGATAGACGCTAACGGAATCGGTGCAGCCAGCTGGTTTCTTCACGTATCGCGCCGACAGAAACAAGCATCTTTCTGGTAAGAAGAGGGGTGGGGGTGTATACCTTATGATTAACGAGATGTGGTGTGATCACAACAACATACAGGAACTCAAGTCCTTCTGTTCACCTGACTTACAATTCCTCACAATGAAATGTCGACCACATTATCTACCAAGGGAATTCTCTTCGATTATAATCACAGCCGTATATATTCCCCCCCCCAAGCAGACACATCTATGGCCCTGAACAAACTTCATTTGACTCTTTGCAAACTGGAAACCACATATCCTGATGCTGCATTCATTGTAGCTGGGGATTTTAACAAGGCTAATCTGAAAACAAGACTCCCTAAATCGTATCAGCATATCGATTGCGCAACCAGGGCTAGTAAAACCTTGGATCATTGCTATTCTAACTTCCGCAACGCATATTTCCATTGTAATACTTCTGATGTCCAATTTTGTAACTCCACCCATAACTTTTGGACTTCATAACATTCCCAGAAGGCATGGATCATTATAACCTAATGAAAAATGAACCTGGTAATCTATATGAATTTACTGCGTGCCTAAGACCTATGGGGTTAACCTTCTGAATGAATGATTATATTGAAGAAAGAAGCTGCCTCTTAGTTCCGAGAATCGATCCATTACCCAACAAGAAAAACATACATGTATTTAGCCCAATTGTTTTTATGACTACAGACAGTAGGCTATTATTCCTCATTACCTACATTTCTTTTCAAAATTTGGCTAAAAAGAAACCATGCCATAAATTAAGAATGATATATTTTTATTTTCACAATGCAATGTGGCACATTGACAACTCAAATCGCTTTGAAAGATCCTTCTGATATTAGCCAACAAATAAAGCTACTAAAACAATAACTTCAAAAACAATCCATTTGTCACTCAGATTTCTTCAAATTGCTGTGCAGGAAAAAGATGTCATCCACCGTGCCTGGTCACAGGCTCGCAGCTGGCTACTCTCTGACACCACAAATCCATCTGTAGGTGACGCTTAATCCATAGCTGATGCACGCTGGACTGTCCATTAATCACGGTACTCCATTCTGCTTGTTTGTTTTATCTGTTGGCCCCGTTGCCTAGTCAACGCCATTTTACCTGCTGTTGTTGTGCTAGCTGACTAGCTGTTGCTGTCTCACCTACTGTTTTAGCTAGCTTTCCCAATTCAACACCTGTGATTACTGTATGCCTCGCTGTATGTCTCTCTCATATGTCAATATGCCTTGTATACTGTTGTTCAGGTTAGTGATCATTGTTTTAGTTCACAATGGAGCCCTGAGTTCCACTCTTCATACCCCTGTTACCCCACCTCCCACACATGCAGTGACCTCACCCATTACAACCAGCATGTCCAGAGATACAACCTCTCTCATCATCACCCAGTGCCTGGGCTTACGTCCGCTGTACCCGCACCCCACCATACCCCTGTCTGCGCATTATGCCCTGAATATATTCTACCATGCCCAGAAACCTGCTCCTCTTATTCTCTGTCCCCAACGCTCTAGGCGACCAGTTTTGATAGCCTTCAGCCGCACCCTCATACTACTCCTTCTCTGCTCCACGGGTGATGTGGAGGTAAACCCAGGCCCTGCATGTCCCCAGGCACCCTCATTTGTTGACTTCTGTGATCGAAAAAGCCTTGGTTTCATGCATGTCAACATCAGAAGCCTCCTCCCTAAGTTTGTTTTACTCACTGCTCTAGCACACTCTGCTAACCCTGATGTCCTTGCCGCGTCTGAATCCTGGCTCAGGAAGGCCACCAAAAATTCAGAGATTTCCATTCCCAACTATAACATCTTCCGTCGAGATAGAACTGCCAAAGGGGGAGGAGTTGCAGTCTACTGCAGAGATAGCCTGCAAAGTAATGTCATACTTTCCAGGTCCATACCCAAACAGTTCGAACTACTAATTTTGAAAATTACTCTCTCCAGAAATAAGTCTCTCACTGTTGCCGCCTGCTACCGACCCCCCTCAGCTCCCAGCTGTGCCCTGGACACCATTTGTGAATTGATCGCCCCCCCATCTAGCTTCAGAGTTTGTGTTAGGCGACCTAAACTGGGATATTCTTAACACCCCGGCAGTCCTACAATCTAAGCTAGATGCCCTCAATCTCACACAAATTATCAAGAAACCCACCAGGTACAACCCTAACTCAGTAAACAAGGGTACCCTCATAGAAGTCATCCTGACCAACTGGCCCTCCAAATACACCTCCGCTGTCTTCAACCACGGAGCCGCAGTCAAACGACCACCCCTCATCACTGTCAAACTCTCCCTAAAACACTTCTGTGAGCAGGCCTTTCTAATCGACCTGGCCCGGGTATCCTGGAAGGACATTGACCTCATCCCGTCAGTTGAGGATGCCTGGTCATTCTTTAAAAGTAACTTCCTCACCATTTTAGATAAGCATGCTCCGTTCAAAAAATGCAGAACCAAGAACAGATACAGCCCTTGGTTCACTCCAGACCTGACTGCCCTCGACCAGCACAAAAACATCCTGTGGCGGACTGCAATAGCATCGAACAGTCCCCGCGATATGCAACTGTTCAGGGAAGTCAGGAACCAATACACGCAGTCAGTCAGGAAAGCTAAGGCCAGCTACTTCAGGCAGAAGTTTGCATCCTGTAGCTCCAACTCCAAAAAGTTCTGGGACACTGTGAAGTCCATGGAGAACAAGAGCACCCCCGCCCAGCTGCCCACTGCACTGAGGCTAGGTAACACGGTCACCACCGATAAATCCATGATTATCGAAAACTTCAATAAGCATTTCTCAATGACTGGCCATGCCTTCCGCCTGGCTACTCCAACCTCGGCCAACAGCCCCCCTCGCAGCTCCTCGCCCAAGCTTATCCAGGTTCTGCTTTACCCAAATCCAGATAGCAGATGTTCTGAAAGAGCTGCAAAACCTGGACCCGTACAAATCAGCTGGGCTTGACAATCTGGACCCTCTATTTCTGAAACTATCCGCCGCCATTGTCGCAACCCCTATTACCAGCCTGTTCAACCTCTCTTTCATATCGTCTGAGATCCCCAAGGATTGGAAAGCTGCCGCAGTCATCCCCCTCTTCAAAGGGGGAGACACCCTGGACCCAAACTGTTACAGACCTATATCCATCCTGCCCTGCCTATCTAAGGTCTTCGAAAGCCAAGTCAACAAACAGGTCACTGACCATCTCGAATCCCACCGTACCAGAGCTGTGCAATCTGGTTTCCGAGCCGGTCACGGGTGCACCTAAGCCACACTCAAGGTATTAAACGATATCATAACCGCCATCGATAAAAGACAGTACTGTGCAGCAGTCTTCATCGACCTTGCCAAGGCCTTCGACTCTGTCAATCACCATATTCTTATCGGCAGACTCAGTAGCCTCGGTTTTTCGGATGACTGCCTTGCCTGGTTCACCAATTACTTTGCAGACAGAGTTCAGTGTGTCAAATCGGAGGGCATGCTGTCCGGTCCTCTGGCAGTCTCAATGGGGGTGCCACAGGGTTCAATTCTCGGGCCGACTCTTTTCTCTGTATATATCAATGATGTTGCTCTTGCTGCGGGCGATTCCCTGATCCACCTCTACGCAGACGACACCATTCTATATACTTTCGGCCCGTCATTGGACACTGTGCTATCTAACCTCCAAACGAGCTTCAATGCCATACAACACTCCTTCCGTGGCCTCCAACTGCTCTTAAACGCTAGTAAAACCAAATGCATGCTTTTCAACCGATCGCTGCCTGCACCCGCATGCCCGACTAGCATCACCACCCTGGATGGTTCCGACCTTGAATATGTGGACATCTATAAGTACCTAGGTGTCTGGCTCGACTGCAAACTCTCCTTCCAGACTCATATCAAACATCTCCAATCGAAAATCAAATCAAGAATCGGCTTTCTATTCCGCAACAAAGCCTCCTTTCACTCACGCCGCCAAACTTACCCTAGTAAAACTGACTATCCTACCGATCCTCGACTTCGGCGATGTCATCTACAAAATGGCTTCCAACACTCTACTCAGCAAACTGGATGCAGTCTATGACAGTGCCATCCATTTTGTCACTAAAGCACCTTATACCACCCACCACTGCGGCTTGTATGCTCTAGTCGGCTGGCCCTCGCTACTTATTCGTTGCCAGACCCACTGGCTCCAGGTCATCTACAAGTCCATGCTAGGTAAAGCTCCGCCTTATCTCAGTTCACTGGTCACGATGGCAACACCCATCCGTAGCACGCGCTCCAGCAGGTGTATCTCACTGATCATCCCTAAAGCCAACACCTCATTTGGCCGCCTTTCGTTCCAGTACTCTGCTGCCTGTGACTGGAACGAATTGCAAAAATCGCTGAAGTTGGAGACTTTGATCTCCCTCACCAACTTCAAACATCAGCTATCTGAGCAGCTAACCGATCGCTGCTGCTGTACATAGTCTATTGGTAAATAGCCCACCCATTTTCACCTACCTCATTCCCATACTGTTTTTATACTGTTTTTATTTATTTACTTTTCTGCTCTTTTGCACACCAATATCTCTACCTGTACATGACCATCTGATCATTTATCACTCCAGTGCTAATCTTCAAAATTGTAATTATTCGCCTACCTCATGCCTTTTGCACACATTGTATATAGACTCCCCTTTTTTTCTACTGTGTTATTGACTTGTTAATTGTTTACTCCATGTGTGTTGTCTCTGTGTTGTCTGTTCACACTGCTATGCTTTATCTTGGCCAGGTCGCAGTTGCAAATGAGAACTTGTTCTCAACTAGCCTACCTGGTTAAATAAAGGTGAAATAAAAAAATAAAAAATAAAAATCCTTTGAAACCACATGATTAGCAGGTGAAGAGTAGGCTGTTTGCATGCCTCCAAGGCGAGTGTGGCCTCTTCGAAGCGAAAGAGGAAACCAACAATATCCACAAGTATTCTTTCACAATAGCTCTTTGTTTTGCCCAATGCAGGACTCTAGTGCTAGAGAGAGAATCTCGGACAGACACATTCACACTTCCATTCACGCCTTCATTTATGCCAAAAGCTTGGCTTGGTGTCAAAAATCCCCCAATTTGTGACACATTTTAGACTACGGATACATGCTGTGGTCAGTCAGAGTTTAGTCCTTTTGTAAAGTCTAGACTAATGGCCAAAAAGCGCAAACTTGTAATGTATTACAGTCCTACAAAGTTAGACATTTCTAACTCAATATCACAGACCTGACTTGCCCTAACAAAAAATGCACCAACCCCTACAAATATGTCAATTTATTATAATCCACATAATATTTCAAACTAAATGAGCTGGAGCAAGAGAGAGACTGCATATGCTAAAGACGGTCAGAAAGACTGTGCCTTTAACCCTGCATTATAATCTAACTTTTTTTGAACGAAAGCCACAAATGAGTGAGACGCTCAGCCGAATTCCCTATATGTTGCTATGTTCATATTAGCGAAAATTGAGGAGAGAGGAAACACCCACTTAATTAGGTCCATAATCAATAGCCTGACTGTTACACGTGCCTGGCTTTCTAAATCATCCATATAGACAGTACCAGTCATAACTTTGGACACACATACTCATTCAAGGGTTTTTCTTCATTTGTACTATTTTCTTCATTGTAGAATAATAGTGAATACATCAAAACTATGAAATAACATATGTAATAATGTAGTAACCAAAAAAGTGTTAAACAAATCAAAATATATTTTATATTTGAGATTCTTCAAAGTAGCCACCCTTTGCCTTGATGACAGATTTGCACACTATTGGCATTCTCTCAACCAGCTTCATGAGGTAGTCACCTGGAATGCATTTATTTACTTCTTAATGTGTTTGAGCCAATCAGTTGTGTTGTGACAAGGTAGGGGTGGTATACAGAATATAGCCCCATTTCGTTAAAGACCAAGTCCATATTATGTCAACAGCTCAAATAAGCTAAATGAAACGATGGTCCATCATTACTTTAAGACATTTAGGTAATTTCAAGAACTTTTAAAGTTTCTTCAAGTGCAGTCACAAAAAACATCAAGTGCTATGATGAAACTGGCTCTCATGAGGAGGAAAGGAAGACCCAGAGTTACCTCTGCTGTAGAGGATAAGGTCACTAGAGTTACCAGCCTCAGAAATTGCAGCCCAAATATATGCCTTAAAGAGTTCAATTAATAGATGCATCTCAACATCAACTGTTCAGAGCAAATTTTGTGAATCAGGCCTTCATGGTCATAGCTGCCGCTTTCAAGGAGCGGGACTCTAACCCGGAAGCTAATAAGAAATCGCACTGTACCCTCCGACGAACCATCAAACAGGCAAAGCATCAATACAGCACCAAGATCGAATCATACTACACCGGCTCTGATGCTCGTCGGATGTGGCAGGGCTTGCAAACCATTACAGACTACAAAGGGAAGCACAGCCGAGAGCTGCCCTGTGACACAAGCCTACCAGACGAGCTAAACTACTTCTCTGCTTGCTTCGAGGCAAATAACACTGAAACATGCATGAGAGGACCAGCTGTTCTAGATGACTGTGTGATAACGTTCTCCACAGCCAAAGTGAGCAAGACCTTTAAACAGGTCAACATTCACAAGGCCGCAGGGCCAAACGGAATACCAGGATGTGTTCTGCGAGCATGCGCTGACCAACTGGCAAGTGCCATCCATAATTCCTTCAATTCTGACCAGTTTCCCAGTCCCTGCCAATGAAAAAAATCCCACAGCATTTTGCTGCCACCGCCATGCTTCACTGTGGGGATAGTGTTCTCGGAGTGATGAGAAGTGTTTGGTTTGCGCCAGATATAGTGTTTTCCTTGAAGGCCAAAAAGCTATTTTTTTGTCTCATCTGGCCAGAGTACCTTCTTCCATATGTTTGGGGAGTCTCCCACATGCCTTTGGCGAAAACCAAACGTGTTGCTTATTTTTTTCTGGCCACTCTTCCATAAAGCCCAGCTCTGTGGAGTGTATGGCTTAAAGTGGTCATATGGACAGATACTCCAATCTCCGCTGTGGAGCTTTGCAGTCTCCGTCAGGGTTATCTTTGGTCTCTCTGTTGCCTCTCTGTTGCCTCTCTGATGCTCTCCTTGCCTGGTCCATGAGTTTTGGTGGGCGGCCCCCTCTTGGCAGGTTTGTTGTGGTGCCATATTCTTCCTATTTTTTAATAATGGATGTAATTGTGCTCCGTGGGATGTTCAATGTTTCAGATATTTTTTTATAGCCCAACCTGATCTATACTTCTCCACAACTTTGTCCCTGACCTGTTTGGTGAGCTCCTTGGTCTTCATGGTGCAGCTTACTTGGTGGTGCCCCTTGCTTAGTGGTGTTGCAGACTCTGGGGCCTTTCAGAACATGTGTATATATACTGAGATCATGTGACAGATCTTGTGACACTTAGATTGCACACAGGTGGATTTTATTTAACTAATTATGTGACCTCGGAAGGTAATTGGTTGCACCAGATCATATTTAGGGGCTTCATAGCAAAGGGGGTGAATACACATGCACACACCACTTTTCTGTTTTTCATTTTTTCATTTTTTTTAAAACAAGTTATGTTTTTAGTTTCACTTCACCAATTTGGACTGTTTTGTGTATGTCCATTACCTGAAATCCAAATAAAAAATCCATTTAAATTACAGGTTGTAATGCAGCAAAATAGAAAAAATGCAAAGAGGGGGTGAATACTTTTGCAAGACACTGTATATATTACCTCTATTACCTGGACTAACCGGTGCCCCCGCACATGGACTCTGTACTGCTACCCCCTGTATATAGTCTCGCTATTGTTATTCTGCTGCTGCTCTTTAATTATTTATTATTTGTTCCTTTTATTCTTATTCTTATTCATATGTTTTAAACTGCATTGTTGGTTAGGGGCTTGTAAGTAAGCATTTCACAGTAACCTGTAGTATTCGGCGCATAATTGAATTTTATATGACATTTCTAAAAGGAAACCACTACTAAAGGACACCAGTAATAAGAATAAAACTTGCTTGGCCAAGAAACACGAGCAATGGACATAGGACTGGGGGAAATCTGTCCAAATGTAAGATTTCTGTCCAGATGTAAGATTTCTGGTTCCAACCGCCGTGTCTTTGTTAGACGCAGAGTAGGTGAAGCATGGAGGAAGAGGTGTGATGGTGTGGGGGTGCTTTGCTGGTGACACTGTCTATGATTTATATGGAATTCAAGGCACACTTAACCAGCATGGCTGCCACAGCATTCTGCAGCGATACGCCATCCCATCTGGTTTGCGCTCAGTGGGACTATCAGGACAATGACCCAACACACCTGCATGCTATTTGAACAAGGAGAGTGATGGAGTGCTGCATCAGATGACCTGGTCTCCAGAATTGGCAAAGTGCAGGAAAAGCAGCCAACAAGTGCTCAGCATATGTGGGAATTCCTTCAAGACTGTTGGAAAAGCATTCCAGGTGAAGCTGGTTGAGAGATTTCCAAGAGTGTCATCAAGGCAAAGGGTGCCTACTTTGAAGAATCTCAAAAATAAAATATTTTCTGATTTGTTTAATTAATTAGTCTTAATACCTTAACTTGATATGTGTGACGCTATGCCAGAAGCCTCTCCAGTCATAATAGTTCCACCTAGTTGAGGTATTTAAGAGACCTCATGAGCTGTCCTAACAGTTAAGCGTTACCAGCATGTGTCTTGATTCTAGAAAAAGGCAGCTAGCCAGTTGTTCCTGCGCCATAGACAGGCTTTGGATTTGTTCAAGTAATGTTTTTATATTTCTATATGATCAACCCATAAATAATCTAGACCTACTGTGCATGTAACAGTATCTCCTGCGCTTTTGACAATGGTTTTACATGAGTTATAATTGACATAATACGCCTAAAATACCTATAACCAATTGGCTAATAAATAATCACATTTGGTTTTGATTATTTCATTATTAACCTATGTCATATGTTATTTCAAGTTATCCCATAGAAGAGCATGCAAAAGCGATGTAGAATTGTTCAATTAGCATAATACTGCATGATACAGTGAAATACCTATCACATCATTCAAAATATAACAATTGGTTAAATAAGGTTATCAATCAATCAATCAAACAATCAATCAAATGTATTTATCAAGCCGTTTTTACATCAGCCGATGTCACAAAGTGCTATACAGAAACCCAGTCTAAAACCCCAAACAGCAAGCAATGAAAATGTAGAAGCACGGTCACTAGGAAAAACTCCCTAGAAAGGTAGGAATCTTAGGCAGAAACCTAGAGAGGAACCAAGCTCTGAGGGGTGGCCTGTCCTCTTCTGGCTGTGCCGGGTGGATATTATAACAGTACACGGCCAAGATGGTTGTAGAGGGTGCAACAGGTCAGCACCTCAGGAGTAAATGTCAGTTGGCTTTTCATAGCAGATCATTCAGAGTTGAATGATCAGCTGAATGATTGGCTATGAAAAGTCAACCGACGTTTACTCCTGAGGTGCTGACCTGTTGCACCCTCTACAACCATCTTGGTGCCATGCATAACAACATATAAAGCAACAATTAAAGTAGGCAAAGTAATCGTATCAGGCGAAAATTAAGGTTTTATAGTATAAATTATATAAATTATAATTATGGTTTTACCATTGCAACACTTAATGTAGTCACATTCACCTCGGTTGTCTGAAGCATGGTGTAGAGTTCACAGCTTGCGATGCCTCATCTGTGGGCCAGGTGTAATTGTTCGGCAGCCTGACCTAAACTCAACAAAAAAAGAAACGTCCTCTCACTGTCAACAGGGTTTATTTTCAGCAAACTTAACATGTGTAAATATTTGTATGAACATAACAAGATTCAACAATTGAGACATAAACTGAACAAGTTCCACAGACATGTGATTTACAGAAATTGAATAATGTGTCTCTGAACAAAGGGGAGGAGGTTCAAAATCAAAATTAACAGTCAGTATCTGGTGTGGCCACCAGCTACATTAAGTACTGCAGTGCATCTCCTCCTCGTGAACTGCACCAGATTTGCCAGTTCTTGCTGTGAGATATTACCCCACTCTTCCACCAAGGCACCTGCAAGTTCCCAGACATTTCTGGGTGGAATGGCCCTAGCCCTCACCCTCCGATCCAACAGGTCCCAGACGTGCTCAATGGGATTGAGTTCCGGGCTCTTGGCTGGTCATGGCAGAACACTGACATTCCTGTCTTGCAGGAAATCATGCATAGAACGAGCAGTATGGCTGGTGGCATTGCCATGCTGAAGAGTCATGTCAGGATGAGCCTGCAGGAAGGGTACCACATGAGGGAGGAGGATGTCTTCCCTGTAACGCACAGCGTTGAGATTGCCTGCAATGACAATAAGCTCAGTCCGATGAGCTCAGTCCAATGAGCTGTGACACACCGCCCCAGACCATGACGGACCCTCCACCTCCAAATCGATCCCACTCCAGAGTACAGGGCTTGGTGTAACACTCATTCCTTCGGCGATAAACGCGAATCAGACCATCGCCCCTGGTGAGACAAAACCGTGACTCGTCAGTGAAGAGCACTTTTTGCCAGTCCTGTCTGGTCTAGAGATGTGGGGTTTGTGATCATAGGCAACGTTGTTGCCGGTGATGTCTAGTGAGGACCTGCCTTACAACAAGCCTACAATCCCTCAGTCCAGCCTTTCTCAGCCTATTGCTGACAGTCTGAGCACTGATGGAGGGAGGCTGCGTTCCTGGCATAACTCGCACAGTTTTTGTTGCCATCCGGTACCTGTCCCGCAGGTGTGACGTTCGGAAGTACTGATCCTGTGCAGGTGTTGTTACACATGATCTGCCACTGTGAGAACAATCAGCTGTCCTTCCTGTCTCCCTGTAGTCCTGTTTTAGGCATTTCACAGTACGGACATTGCAATTTATTGCCCTGGCCACATCTGCAGTTCTCATGCCTACTTACAGCATGTCTAAGGCACGTTCACGCAGATGAGCAGGGTAGCATCTTTTTTTTGGCGTTTTCCAGAGTCAGTAGAAAGGTCTCTTTCGTGTCCTAAGTTTTCATAGCTGTGGCCTTAATTCCCTACCGTCTGTAAGCTGTTAGTGTCTGTCACGCCCTGGTCGAAGTATGTATGTTTGTCTTCATTTATTTGGTCAGGCCAGGGTGTGACATGGGTTTATTTTGTGGTGTGTTTTTGTATTGGGGTTTTAGTAGGTATTGGGATTGTAGCTGAGTAGGGTTGTCTAGGAGAGTTTATGGTTGCCTTGAGGCGGTTCTTAATCAGAGGCAGGTGATTTTCGTTGTCTCTGATTGGGAACCATATTTAGGCAGCCATATTCTTTCAGTGTTTCGTGGGTGATTGTTCCTGTCTTTGTGTTTGCACCAGATAGGGCTGTTTCGGTTTTCATTATTTCATTTAATTATTTTTGTAGTTTCTGTATGTATAGTTTTTCCTTCATTAAAATATATCATGAATCATCATCACGCTGCATTTTGGTCCGATCCTTGTTCCACCTCTTCGTCAGAGGAGGAGATAGAAGAGAGCCGTTACAGTGTCTTAACGACCGTTCCATAGGTGCATGTTCATTAATTGTTTATGGTTCATTGAATAAGTATGGGAAACAGTGTTTAAACCCTTTACAGTGAAGATCTGTGAAGTTATTTGGATTTTTACAAATGATCTTTTTTGCTGAGTTTATTATTGGAATACAAACGAAGCCATTCACACTTGATGGGCTACAAGCAGGACAATAGACTTGCTGAGAAATTCATGTTTAGGTATAGCCAGGCCTGGAATTTCATGATTTTAGGGCCAAGACCATTTGCCCTTCAAAGGGAGCCCAATCTGCTAGGGCACCAAGGCCATCTGCTTGGGCACCAAGGCCATTAACCAAAATAGAAAATGAAATTGGGTTTGAAAACAGAAAAACAGTAGCTATTATTTTAAGAAAAACATACGTGCTTGTAAATGTACATAAACAATTAGCCTACAGTTCGAAATGTAAATGGTATCCTTTGCATATTGGCTACAACCTGTCATGTCCAGACCTACAGTGGCTCCAGAACGTACCCTTTAACTTATTTTTAAAATGATTAAATAAAAAGTAAAAAATACTCAGCAATCTACAGACAGTACCCCATAATAACAAAGCGTAAACATGTTTTTAGAAAACGTTGCTGATTTATTAAACATAAAAACAGAAATATGTCTGGAGGTAACCTAGCACCATCCCTGCGGTGAAGCATGGTGGTGGCAGCATCATGCTGTGGGGATGTTTTTCAGCGGCAGGGACTGGGAGACAAGTCAGGATCGAGGCAAAGGTGAACGGAGCGAAGTACAGAGAGATCTTTGATGAAAACCTGCTCCAGAGCGCCCAGGACCTCAGACTGGGTTGAAGGTTCACCTTCCAACAGGACAATGACCCTAAAGCAAACAGCCTTTATCTTTCTGATAAAGAAAGGCCGGTGCTTATTGCACACTTGCTATATCAGAAGAGGATATCAACATTTGGCGTTTTTTTTTTTTAAATGTAGGCATGTCTTACCATGTTCCGACCATAGGAATGTTAAGGAGATTATTTTATAAACACTTCCTGATATGCCATTGAAACCAGTTTTCTCTCATGTTTTCAACTTTCCTCTGTTGTCCAGCAGCCAAAGACAAAATCCTAGTCATATTAACAACCCATGCTTGATGATGCGTCTTTACAGATTCCCTCTTTCTACATTTCTGAAGGATATTTCCATCTCTGTCATATGAAACCCCTCACATTTGCAGTGCACTTTTGAGAACAGTGTTTTCCCTCTATTTGCATTTTGGAATGTTGCGCTTATTACTGCTGAAGTTCTACCCTTGAGATGTTCTTGTCTAGGTGTGCCAAGCTTGTAGCATCATACCCAAGAAGACTTTAGGCTATAATTACTGCCAAAGGTGCTTCAACAAAGTACTGAGTAAAGCGTCTGAATACTTATGTAAACGTGGTACTTCAATAAAAAAAATATATACATTTGCAAACATTCTAAAATCCTGTTTTCAATTTGTACTTTTGGGTTATTGTGTGTAGATTAATGAGGGAAAAATGAATTTAATCCATTTTAGAATAAGGCTGTAACGTGACAAAATGTGTAAAAAGGGTAGGGGTCTGAATACTTTCCGAATGCATTGTATCTGATATAGTAATGTGAGGGAGAGGTGCTTCGGAGCACTGCGATTGGCAGCAGGGAGAAGGAAATTCATTATTTAAAAAATGTGGACCATTTGGGAAAACACAACAAATACAATAATAGTACAGCTAAGATTAAACACAGTGGCATGCATTCCTGATTGCAATTGCTTTACCCAACATGTTGCAGTCCATTTATGCTTGAATGAAATGATCAGACCAAAAGTTGAGGACACAACAGTTCACCTGACATAAGACGAAAGTTTTACATAACTAACTCTATCACAGACCTGATTTGCCCTGTTGAAAATACATCAACCCCCTACAAATATGTAAATGTATTATAGTCCACATAATAATCAAAACAACCTTTTACCAGTTAGTGATGTATCTACTGTATATCTAATAGACATAAGCATATAATGTATTTGTTCATCAACATCTTTATCATTAATTAAATAATGATTTTTAAAAAAGACTAGATGGAGTAGATGTGCGCAAAGCCGCCCTCTGGTGTTTGAAATGAGCATTTAACGTCAAGCACCGCGACTCACCTTGGCCTAACAGACCTCAGCACACGATACTGCAGTATGATGCACGCCCAATTTTTCAGTTTTTGATTTGTTAAAAAAGTTTGAAATATCCAATAAATGTCGTTCCACTTCATGATTGTGTCCCACTTGTTGATTCTTCACAAAAAAATACAGTTTTATATCTTTATGTTTGAAGCCTGAAATGTGGCAAAAGGTCGCAAAGTTCAAGGGGGCCGATTACTTTCGCAAGGCACTGTATGTGTGTATCAATAAGCAGAGGTTACCTTATAAGGCAACCTAGTACAGTAGTTTATCTGAATTTTTTAGAAGATAGAGATCAAAATATTAAAACCCTTTATCTCGTTTCGGTGTAACGGTTTTCTTCCTGGGAAGGAGAGGCGGACCAAAATGCAGCGTGGTTATTTATAAACATCTTTAATGAAAGATGAAAACGTGAACACTATACAAAATAAGAAAACGTGGAAAAAACAAAACAGTCCTAACTGGTGCAAAACACAGAAACAGGAACAATCACCCACAAGATACCTAAAGAATATGGCTGCCTAAATATGGTTCCCAATCAGAGACAACGATAAACACCTGCCTCTGATTGAGAACCACTCCAGGCAACCATAGACTTACCTCGAACACTCAACTGAACACAATCCCATAGACTACAAAACCCATAGACAAAACAAGACACATAATTCACCCATGTCACACCCTGGCCTAACCAACATAATAAAGAAAACAAAGAATACTAAGGCCAGGGCATGACAGTACCCCCCCCAAAGGTGCGGACTCCCGGCCGCACACCTAAACCCATAGGGGAGGGTCTGGGTGGGCGTCTGTCCACGGTGGCGGCTCTGGCGCGGGACGTGGACCCCACTCCAACACAGTCTTAGTCCGCTTACTTAGTGTCCCTTGAGTGGTGACCCTCGCCGCCGACCTTGGCCTAGTAACCTTAACAAAGGGCCCCACTGGACTGTGGGGTAGCTCGGGACTGAGGTAGCTCGGGACTGAGGGGTAGCTCGGGACTGAGTGGTAGCTCAAGACTGAGGGGTAGCTCAAGACTGAGAGGTAGCTCAGGACTGATAGGTAGCTCAGGACTGAAAGGTAGCCCAAGACTAAGAGATAGCTCAGGCAGGTTGACGGCTCTGGCAGATCCTGGCTGAATGGCGGCTCTGGCGGATCCGGTAGATCCTGGCTGACTGGCGGCTCTGGCTGCTCCATGCTGACTGGCGGCTCTGGCTGCTCCATGCTGACTGGCGGCTCTGGCTGCTCCATGCTGACTGGCAGCTCTGGCAGCTCCATGCTGACTGGCAGCTCTGGCGGCTCCATGCTGACTGGCGGCTCTGACGGCTCATGACAGACGGGAGACTCTGGCGGCTCATGACAGACGGGAGACTCTGACGGCTCATGTCAGACGGGAGACTCTGGCGGCTCATGACAGACGGGAGACTCTGGCGGCTCATGACAGACGGGAGACTCTGGCGGCTCATGACAGACGGGAGACTCTGGCGGCTCCGGAGGGCTGGTGCGTGGAGGTGGTACTGGATAGACTGGACCGTGCAGGCGCACTGGAGCTCTTGAGCACCGAGCCTGCCCAACCTTACCTGGTTGAATGCTCCCGGTCGCCCTGCCAGTGCGGCGAGGTTGGGCTGTGCTGGCGAACCGGAGACATCATGCGTAAGGCTGGTGCCATGTACGCCGGCCCAAGGAGGGGCAGCCAGGGCGTGACATTTGGTCTGACTCAGACCTAGCCTGCAAGCACACTCTCGCAACAGCCAGGGCTTAAAACCTATCTAGGGTACGTGGGACGGTAGCGTCCCACCGGCCCAACATCCAGTGAAATTGCAGAGCGCGAAATTCAAAAATACTAAATTCAAATATTTAACATTCTTGAAATATATGTGTTATAAATCAAAATAAAGCCTGACTTCTTGTTAATCCAGCCGCCGTGTCAGATTTTAAAAAGGCTTTACAGTGAAAGCAAACAATGCAATTATCTGAGGACAGCGCCCCGCATACAAAAGCATGAAAAATATATTTCAACCAGGCAGGTGTGACACAAAAGTCAGAAATAGCGATATAAAAAATGCCTTACCTTTGATGATCTTCTTCTGTTGGCACTCCAAAAGGTCCCAGTTACATCACAAATGGTCCTTTTGTTCGATAATGTCCTTCTTTATATCCATAAAAACTCAGTTTAGCTGGCGCGCTTCAGTCAATAATCCACTCAGTTTCCCTCCATCAAAATGCATACAAAATTAATCCCAAACGAATAAACTTTTCCAAACAAGTCAAACAACGTTTATAATCAAACCTTAGGTGTCCTAATACGCAAATAAACAATCCAATTTAAGACGGAGAATAGTATGTTCATTACCGGAGATAAATAAGAAAGAACGCGCTTTCCTCCACGAGCTTGGAAACACTACAGCCAAAATGGGAACCACCTAGAAAAACTACAATTTCTGGATCATTTTTCCAAACAACAGCCTGAAACTCTTTCTACAGAATGTTGACATATGAATCTTAAGGTCCCCTTAATCAATAATGGGGAGGGTCTTTGGGACCCACCCCCGGCAATAGTTACAGGAGAGAGGAGGGGGGATGAATTAGGTGGCCATGATGGATGAAGGCCAGATTGGACATTTCAGCCAGGGCACGGGTTAACACCGCTACCCTTACGATAAGTGCCGTGGGATCTTTAATGACCACAGAGAGTTTTTACTTTCCTAAAACAATTTTTCGTATTTAAATAATTGGTTTAGATTCTTAAATAGGCCTACAATAATAATAATGATATACAATAATAGTAATGATAAAACAAATTTATAATAAATATGAAAATCAATATATGAAAGTTTGAAAATTGCAATCAAACCTGAATAGTGAGATGCACACAGTCCATTTGGCTGCACCAATGGTCTTCTCATCTTGATCCACTACAACATTAAAACATGTCCCGGGGACATTTCCCTCGCCAGCTTCTTTTCACTATATTCCTTCTCCTTTAACTTTCATTTTCCTTAGGCTTTGCAGTCAACAGTAGCCTAGGTCAAGGCTGCTTTCACTTGTTCTTTCATTTGTCAGCAGCGGGCACACACATGAGGTGAGCAGCTGTAACCAGTTTGAGCTGGATATAAGCTATACGTTTTATTGAGTTGCAATTGGCTGACACAGAAAACAAGCTTGTGCCGTTCTCCTCACCTCACAAACATGAAATGAAGAGAGGATGGGTCCAATTGGGTCCCGTCAATCAATTTGAACTGCATATACCCGAGACCCGTGGCAATTATATCAGACTCGACCCAAATCCGAGACAAAAGTCAGATATTTAGGAATCGGACGCGATCTCGTCATTTTGGGTCTGTTAGATCCATGAAGACATCTACCCACAGGGGTGTGTGTTTAGTCCCATCCTGTACTCCCTGCTCACCCACAACTGGTGTGGTTGCGCGTGACTCTCAGCGCATATCAGACCATCATTGCGTTTGCCGACGACACGGCGGTGTTAGACCTGATCACCGGCGACGATGAGACATCCTATAGGGAGGAGGTCAGATACCTGGCAGTGTGGTGCCAGGACAACAACCTCTCCCTCAATGTCAGCAAGACAAAGAAGCTGATTGTGGACTACAGGAAACGGAGGGTCGAACACGTCCCCATTCACATCGACGGGACTGTAGTGGTGCGGGTCAAGAACTTCAGGTGTCCACATCACTAAGGATCTATCATGGTCCACACACACCAACACAGTTGTGAAGAGGGCACGACAACGCATCTTCCCCCTCAGGAGGCTGCATTTTTTTTTGCATGGGCACTCTGAAAAAGTTATACAGCTGCACCATTGAGAGTATCTTGACTGACTGCATCATCGCTTGGTATGGCAACTGCTTGGCATCCGACCACAAGGTGCTACAGAGGGCAGTGCGTACAGCCCAGTACATCACTGGGGTCGAGCTCCCTTGGTTCACACCGCTACCGCATGGCAAACTATACCAATGCACCAAATCTGGAACCAACAGGACCCTCAACAGCTTCTACCCCCAAGCTATAAGACTGCTAAATAGTTCATTAAATATTTAACCAAATAAGTACCTGGACTATCTGCGTTGAGCATTTTTCTTTTGTTGCACTAACTTTTTTGTCTCATCATCACATACGCTGCTGCTACTGTTGATTATCTGTCACTGTATTCCTAGTTGTACGTACATATCTACCTCAATTACCTCGTACCTATGCACATCGACTCAGTAATGGTACCCGTGTATATATCCAAGTTATTGTTACTCATTTGTTATTACTTTTATTATTAAGTGTTTTACTTTGGGAAGGGCCCGTAAGCACTTCACGGTTAGTTTACACCTGTTGTTTATAAAGCATGTGACAAATAACATTTGATTTGATCTCAATAATGGCCAATGAATGGAGGAACATATAAGACCCCACCCAGCAGACAATCATGTTCAAATTGTCATGCTGCGTCACGCTAAGCTAATTGTCACACAATATATTCTAAAAGTCAGGGTATGAGTCGAGAAAATACAATTATTCAATATTATAAACAACAAGTTAATTATCTCACATCTCTGAAAATATTTGTAATGTTGTGCTTCTTGTCCACGTAATTCATGCTAATGTTTATTTTTTTTGAGCTAGCACCCAATTGACTCTCATTCACTCAATGAATGAGTGCACTTTTTGTCCCAGAATCTCCACTGACCACATACGGGCATCGTTCACAATGTCCGTTAATACGAATCCAATAGAGTTTCCCATCCCCTCATTTCTTAAAGTAACCCTGGCCTGACCTTTCCTAAAAGGTAAAGATATCTTCCCCATTGTTCCAAGATGGTGTACAGTAACAGATCCAGTGTGTGTGGGGGTCTATATGTGTGTGCATGCGTGTGTGTGTGTGATTGTAAAACACCTCCAATCTCAAGCTGGGGCCTGTCTGATCTGACATGCTGGTGATATTTTAACACAGTAATTGCCATGATCCCCTTGACAAGCCAGCTCATAAAAACAGGCCCAATCTGAGGGTTTTAACACAACATGCTTCTCACGTAATGCTACCCCCACCTTTTGTGGCAGAGACAGAGGCAAGAGGAAACGGAGATGGGGCTCCAGACCTAATCCGAAGAAAAGCTGACTGACAACGCAGCCCTGATTCCACATTCATTGAAGGCCTTGTTTTATTTATTTAATATTTGAAATAGCAGCTGGGTGAGACAGAGTATAAATAGTTATTGTGCTACAAACATCCCTCACCTGTTGGAATGGCTGCATGGGGCTGGGAGGATGAACAGAGAGAGAGAGCGAGAGAGGGAGAGAAATAGGGAGAAAGGGAGAGAGAGGGGGGGAGAGGGATAGGGAGAAAGGGAGAGAGAGGGGGGAGAGGGATAGGGAGAAAGGGAGAGAGAGGGGGGGGGGGAGGGAAAGGGAGAAAGGGAGAGAGAGGGGGGAGAGGGATAGGGAGAAAGGGAGAGAGAGGGGGAGGGAGAGGGATAGGGAGAAAGGGAGAGAGAGGGGGGAGGGAGAGGGATAGGGAGAAAGGGAGAGAGAGGGGGAGAGGGATAGGGAGAAAGGGAGAGAGAGGGGGAGGGAGAGGGATAGGGAGAAAGGGAGAGAGAGGGGGAGAGGGATAGGGAGAAAGGGAGAGAGAGGGGGATAGGGAGAAAGGGAGAGAGAGGGGGAGGGAGAGGGATAGGGAGAAAGGGAGAGGGAGGGAGGGAGGGAGGGAGGGAGGGAGAGGGAGGGAGGGAGAGAGAGGAGAAAGGAGGGAGAGAGAGAGAGAGAGAGAGAGAGAGAGAGAGAGAGAGAGAGAGAGAGAGAGAGAGAGAGAGAGAGAGGGGGGAGATATGTCAACCCATGTCAACGTTGTGATTTAGAAATCTTGAACTTGACCTGAAAACGTGTGATTAAATGTTATTTTGCATGTGATTTAGGAAACCCCAATTGGGGCTTTAGAATATTGTTATGATGCCACATAACTTCCTATAGGCAGACATTAACCCATAACTTCCTATAGGCAGACATTAACCCATAACTTCCTATAGGCAGACATTAACCCATAACTTCCTATAGGCAGACATTAACCCATAACTTCCTATAGGCAGACATTAACCCCAAATAAATGGCTGTTTGTAAGGCAGTCTTTAACATTCCTATAGATGTGTTGTAGTGGTAGTGCAGGTCTATATCTCAACCTAAAACCCTAACCGTTAGTTTTGTTTGACCCAGTAAGTTTATCTTTTACTATCTGTTCCCAGTTCCATGTGTCCTTCAACCCTTTGCTATGTTAATATTTCCTCAACATCAAACTGGTCTGTTGGGACATGACCAGTAAAAATTATTGGAGTTATTTCACTTCAGCCACTTAGAGAAGGAAACCAAGGGCTCTTAAAACATATGTGGTAGCTCTACCAATAACAGTAGAACAACACCCCATGAGAGCAGATCCACACATGCCTAATCAGATACCATACACCACAGGGAATTGGTGGCACCTTAATTGGGGAGAATGTGATTGTGGTAATGACTGGAGCGGAATAGGTGGAATGGTACCAAATACATCAAACACGTTGTCTCCAGGTGTATGATGCCATTCCATTTGCTCCGTTCCGGCCCCTCAGAAGCCTCCCCCTACCATACAGCATAATGACAGCATCCAATCCAAAGTTGTATTTTTACATGACAATAAGACATGCAGCCGTCTTGCATTGTTAGACTTTCTGAAAGTGTTTTATTTCACCGGGAAGATTGCCTCCTTCCTTTCGAGTCAACACGTCAGACCACTCTGGGATCCCAATAAGCTGCAAAGCCTCAGCGAAATGTCAAGATAATGAGAAATGCTAATAAACACAGCTGAAGAAAGTCAATATGCTGTTTGAGGAAGTGAAGTGGGAAAAGAAAGGAATCACAACACATTAACACCCAGGTCATGGATGATGCCTATGGCTGGGAAGCACTGGCTACAAATACATTGGAAACTGGAAATCTCATTTCCAACGCATCTCATATGTGGAGAGGTTCTCTGCCTCTCAATCATTTGTTGTTGACCCCCTCCCTTTTATTTTTGTAATTGCCCTCCAGTCCTGTGTGTAGTGTATTAGGATGTCAACGGAAGTTCCGCAGTTTGTTCGTGTATTCATTTCTACCCGACTCCGGGTTGCGGAGGCTGAAAGGGGAAGCAGGGAAGGAAATAGAGAGATTTAGATGTGGGGTGATTGAAGGGAAGAGGAGGGGTTTGAGGGCAGAGGTTCACTGTGTCTCTATGTGTTTACAGTGTGTGTTTATCAGACCAGCCCTGACATTTCCCCTCCCAGAACACCTGTGAGTGAGACGCCATGTTTTTCAACTCCTTCCTGTTAAGTCTCTTTGCTCTTTACTCCCTGCTATCTTTAGGTCTTAGCTGAGAGTTCAACTCTGTTTTTCCTCCCTTTCGTCTCTCTGCTGATAGAATGATAGATTTCCAAAGGTAAAATACCTCAAATGAATCGAATGCCAGGAATATCAAACATTACTCAAAACTTGTCTCAGTGAGTGACAGCAGATTTATTAAGTCAAAACACATTACAGACTTTTCTATGCTGAATTGTTTCTCTATTATGTGTCTCTCCCCATTAGTCTCCCAG
>NC_068424.1:52625706-52663206 GCF_023373465.1 Oncorhynchus keta | reverse complement strand
TTAGCCTGTGGAGTTCTCCAGCTAAGCTAAGGGGTTGTTGATTTATAGCACAGGTGCAAACTGAACTGAAAAACGCTGTGCTTAAATCTACATCTCAATCCTGTCCCGGGTAACCCTCTAGGCTCCCTTTTATTTATTTATGCCAAAATCACACCAACTCTCTCACCCCCATCTTGAAAGAAATCGATAACCAGGTTTACTTGAATTTTCCTTCAGTGCTAAGGAACTGACAATACATGCACACACTTATACTCACACACACACTTTAGAGAGAAGACTGTTTATTTGTCTCAGTGCGCTGTGAGATGGTTCCACAGATTACTCCTTGTTCACCGCTTAAACACTGAGCATCTGGTGAGGTACCGTGGTCATGAACACAACAACACACACACCGAAACACACCGACACACACACACACACACACACCCTATGTAGATCCTCCATATGCTCCGGAGGAGCTACAGCAAACCAGGCGTAAAGAGCCTTTCCTGTTGCGGACTCTTATTGTGTTTGGAGAGTAGCCTAGAAGTAAATGCTTAGAGTCCCGCTCTCTCTCACACACTCTTTCTCTCTTCCTTTCTCTGACTCACACAGACATAAATACACACACACACACTCATACACACATATGAACACACTCACACACACCTCTTTCGCTCTCTTCACTGTAGACAGGAGCACCTCAGGGCGATCAATAAGGTAGAGGAGCCCTGAGGAACCACAGTAAGGACAGTAAACTCTATCTGACCCATCAAACACTGTCTGTCTGTCCCACACACACCACCCTTTAACCTCTCACTGTGCTCCTACACAGCCCATTGGCCAAGTCCACCTTCTCATTCTGGTTCCAAGCTTCTGATTGGCTGCCTCCACACCAAAAATGGGCCAGCACATTTGATTGGCCCACTCATATCTTAAATATAATTGAGATTTAGATATGAATATTTAATATGATTTGGAAACAAATTATATGAGAAAAAAATCTGTTTGTTGACACCATAACTACTGGAAACATCTTTAGAGATACTTAACACAGACAGAGAAATTACAGTTAATTTTGCTGTTTTGTGTAGCTTGTCTCCAGTGGGACATATTTGCTAAATATGCTAAATAAGTTGCTTCTAGCTACTGCAGAGCTTCATTCATCACATGTGATTTGATATCACAAAGACATTACATTTTCGTTGAACAGAAGAACTCATTTAGAGGTCAAGGCGTCGGGATATGGGAGTAACCCTGGATGTGTGTGTGAGTGAGTAGCAGACCCCTGCCTGTTGGTTATTGAGTGACAGAAGATGGACAGCGGTGATGAGGTGATGTGGACTCTAGCGGAAAAGCTGCCACCGAGAGGGTAGAGGGTAGAGAGAGTGTGTGACTCCATCAACTGATGGAAGTATCATCCAACACCCAAACAGAAGAACTCATCACAACATATTCAAACCATGACACGAGACATGGGTCCAGGACTACAGTACCTCAAGTCTAAGGAAGGTAACATCACTGCGCGATGCTCACCTAGCCATCCACCACAAAGAAAAATGGTAGTATTCTCGATCTCGATCTTTCACGTCACTCACATCTAAGATCTTTTATTCAGTCTAATAATCCCAGTCAGTCATTTGTCTTGCTCAGGCTGATTGCTTTACAACGTAAAGACACAACTCGTATCTTACATCACCTGCAGTAAGAATCTACCACTCAGGGTTAAATGCTGCTGAACAGAATTGAAGGGAAAGCCTTTGTTTTTGATAGCCCAGTTTGTGTGGCTAGATATGACTGCACTCCTGATGGAATGTTGATCTTTTCTGAATACCTAATGTTCTATTTCACTTACAGCAGCGTTATGCATCCATCCACAATAGGATACAGACCTCTGGTGAGTTTGTTAAGGGGTTCTGCATGCTGCTGCAGTGACCCCAAGTGGCCAAGAGGAGAATTGACACTGCTCAGTCAAGCTGAAACAATAGGACTCATGAGGAGATGAAGCTCTCTGAGACTCATTCAAACACAATTTGTAACACACTACACACATATGCACACACACCTAGTCATGACAGGTACTCGGGCTAGGGCGTTGACTGGTAACACTTGTGCGTGCAAGTGAGCTGAGTAGCATACCAGTCCCTGTGTGTGAGCATGTCTTCGAAGACAGAAAGTAAAGGACATGATTAATTCTCCCCGCAATGTGTCTGTGATGGAGAGGAAGCAAGGGAAGGAGAAGTGTAAGAGAGGAGAAGGAGGAGAGGAAGAGATAAGGTGGAGAGGAAGATAAGAGAGGAAGGAGAGGAAGAGGAGGGAAGGCAAATCTCCCTGACAGTCTGATTTAGTGCACAGATGTTTGTGCCAGGCAGGGTCGGCATGCCGTGAAATGTAATCATCCCACCCCCCGGACACACACAACATGGCATAGCGCGCTCACACACATACACACATTCACGCACAGGCTAACACACCGACAGACACACACCTGCCACCACGCAGCAAGGCGAGAGTCAGCATCTTTTAGCGCCAAGCTAATAAATACCCCCATCCCTCTGAGGTGTTTAAAGCAGCATCCGTTCACAGCGCTGCAAGTGTGTGTGTGTTTCTCACGGGGAGCAGGGTTCCCGACAGCTGGGTTGAAGGCCTGTTCATCTCCACTGGGCTGAGGCAGCTACTCTCTCTCTCTCTCCTTATCTCTCGCTCTCTCCCTGTCTGTCTCTAGTGTGGATCAAAGTCTCCTGCCAGACCAGAACACACACACACACACACACAGTCTCTGCCTCTCTGTCTCTACTGGCACTGAAGTCTGCCTCTCTGGATCATACACCTACAATGTGCTGCATGTTCCCCTTGACACATGTCCTGAGGTACTAACAGCTGGCGAGGAGAAGAGGAGGGGAGATAGAGACAATTGTTGAATGAAAGATAGAGTGGGAAGGAAGCAAAAGTAAGTGAGAGGTAGAGGTAAATCATCAGAAATTCCTTTCATTCTACAGTTGTAGGGACTCACCAATCAGAAATCGGGAAAGTCTTCCATATCTTTGGCATAATGCATCTCTTGAAATAATGACCTTTTAACAATATTTTTTATTTATCTTTGTTTCTCTCTGTACTATTTCACCCAAAACAACAGTGTATGTCTGATAGATGTGTTCGGTTTGATGTGTTGATACCATATCGGCTCATGTTTTGTTCGTGCTGACACTGGCTTCACAGTTCAAAGCTCTTTGACTCAGTGATAATTCAGAGCATGGAGAGAGAAACAGAGAAACCGAAAGACCGAGAGACCGAGACAGAGAGGGTAACGGAAGTGGGGATGATGAAATTACATTCAATATATTCCATGACCCTCTCTCTCTCTTTATTCGATTCCTGTCCAGAAGCTTCGTCTCAATCGATTGAACAAGTAATGTCTGAGAGCTGGCATTCCGATGCACAGCTTAATACGAGTGATGTTACAGATGCCAAGTTGTGTGTGTGAGAGCACATAAGTCTGTGATCCATCCAACTGTTTATACATCACAATGTCAATGAGAGAAATGCACAGTGTGTTTGTCACTTTATCTCTGAAGAGACAAACAGGCTTTATCTTATGTTAATATAACCCTCTATTGATTCCGCTTGCCTTAGCATAGATCCATGAGGACTAGATCAGTCATGTCTGGTGAGCCTCTAATTGCACATGTATACAGTGTCTATATTGTCAATGTCAAGGGGGAATGGGTTCATATTTTAGCTTCCAGGCATACTTATAAAGACTACATGCAAAGATGAGTCTTTGTTTAGTCATGAATAAATATTTTTCAACTAAAGAATACATGTAACAGTATGGATACCAAATTACCAGCAAAGCCAACGTTGTCTTGTCTTTGTCAATGAAAGCAACGTTGCCACAATATGTGTGTATCGGTACTAAACACAGGCAGTAGGACACTGAGATGCAGACATTGTCACACACAGGTAGTGACACTCCGTCTGCGTCTTGACTCTGTGTACCTGACAGACTTGTTAGTTTCACAGTCAGGAAGAACCCTCCATTATGTTTCTCTATATATTACTGTCAAAGACCAGAGGAAGCAAAACCACCATGACTGCCAGTTTACCATACCTACTGTATGCATATGTGTGTACTTATGAATACAGAACTATTAACACGGTATATGCATGCATACATATGTATCTGAATTAGTATCCGCGCTCTGTCAGGTCACCGGTTTTATTGGGCCAGAGGCAGACAACACTGGCTGGCTGAGGAGTTTGCTAGTGTAATTGTTTTTTCCTCTCGTCTTTTTGCATGTTCATTAGGGCTCTGGGGCATTCATGTACGACTATGCCGCCTCGGCTCGGCTTGGCTTGGCTCTGAATCAGTGGCTCAGTGTGTAAATAAAACTGGAGCCTGCGGACTACTGCAGGCACTGGGCTGGTTTAAGACCCCCGACTCTTATGAAGCTGTTATAAAGACGACACAGGTGTGCTCACACATGCGGGCACACGCGTGCGTACGTAAAACTCAAAAACACACGAACGTAACACTCGCACACACGAACAGAACACTCCAAAACACACACACGCACACACACAAATTAGCACTTGAGACCAATCAGAAGGTTGTACATGATCTGAGACTGTCCTGATACAGAGGAGTATCAATTATGTTGAGAAACGTCTAATGAAATCACTGCCTCTATGTCTGACAGAATGTCAAGGGCTGTTGAAATTACCAATTGAGGGTAATTGTTATGCCAATCCAAAAATATATCTCTGATGAGAGTGAGAGATGGACAGGGGGCAGAGAGGGAGAGGGAACGAGGGAGGAGAGAGAGATGGGATGGGAGAGAAGGAGAAAGAGGGAGAGAGAACGAGACCGGGAGGGAGAGAGATAGGGAGGGAGAGAGAGAGATAGAGACAGGAGGGAGAGAGAGTGATAGAGACAGGAGGGAGAGAGAGTGATAGAGACAAGAGGGAGAGAGAGCGATAGAGACAGGAGGGAGAGGGAACGATAGAGACAGGAGGGAGAGAGAGCGAGAGAGAGAGAGAGAGAGAGACTGGGAGGGAGGGAGAGAGAGCGAGACTGGGAGGAAGAGAAAGCGATAAAGACAGGAGGGAGGGAGGGAGAGAGAGAGAGATGCTAAACACAGATTGTGTGAGGCAGTACAGATAGTAGTGTGGTGAGCTCTGCCTAACCATACACAATACAGGTTGTATAGATCCAGTGGGAGCTCACACCATTTCATCTAGGGAAGAGGCTGAGTCTGCAATACGTTCTGATATTAATTGGGGACAAATGTCTCTTTGGTTAAAAACAAGTACCACATTTTAAAAGTAATTAACAAATAAAAATAACAAAGTGAAATCAATGAAAATACAAAATACAAAAAGTCCTTGGCTTGTTGACGCTTCCACAGTAGTATGGGCTCCCACAGTAGTATGGGCTCCCACAGTGGTATGGGCTCCCACAGTAGTATGGGCTCCCACAGTGGTATGGGCTCCCACAGTAGTATGGGCTCCCACAGTAGTATGGGCTCCCACAGTAGTATGAGCTCCCACAGTAGTATGGGCTCCCACAGTAGTATGGGCTCCCACAGTAGTATGGGCTCCCACAGTAGTATGAGCTCCCACAGTAGTATGGGCTCCCACAGTAGTATGGGCTCCCACAGTAGTATGGGCTCCCACAGTAGTATGGGCTCCCACAGTAGTATGGGCTCCCACAGTAGTATGAGCTCCCACAGTAGTATGGGCTCCCACAGTAGTATGGGCTCCCACAGTAGTATGGGCTCCCACAGTAGTATGAGCTCCCACAGTAGTATGGGCTCCCACAGTAGTATGGGCTCCCACAGTGGTATGGGCTCCCACAGTAGTATGGGCTCCCACAGTAGTATGGGCTCCCACAGTAGTATGGGCTCCCACAGTAGTATAGGCTCCCACCTTAGTATGGGCTCCCACAGTAGTATGGGCTCCCACAGTGGTATGGGCTCCCACAGTAGTATGGGCTCCCACAGTAGTATGGGCTCCCACAGTAGTATGGGCTCCCACAGTAGTATGGGCTCCACAGTAGTATGGCTCCTACAGTAGTATGGGCTCCCACAGTAGTATGAGCTCCCACAGTAGTATGAGCTCCCACAGTAGTATGGGCTCCCACAGTAGTATGGGCTCCCACAGTAGTATGGGCCGTAGTAGCAGTACACTTGAGAATGGGCCATGGCGATCATTCAGAGATCTAGGGGAGTCGCTTCAAGGCCACCCACAACAACAGCATAAGAACTGCATCTGTATCCTGACTAACTCAGTCTATCAGTCTATGTTAAATCTTCAAGAACAAAAGCAATATGCCCAAGGACTAAACCAAAACCAAATCATGAGGGTGCCACAAAGGAAATAAACAATACAAATAATAACTATTTAAAAAAACTCACATTCGCTCCAGTGCTCACTAGCTCCACTAAGCAACACACTCACTCCTCTAGGCAACACACTCGCTCCAGTGCTCACTCGCTCCGCTAGGCAACACACTCGCTCCGCTAGGCAACACACTCGCTCCAGTGCTCACTAGCTCCGCTAGGCAACACACTCGCTCCGCTATGCAACACACTCGCTCCAGTGCTCACTCGCTCCGCTAGGCAACACACTCGCTCCGCTAGGCAACACACTCGCTCCGCTAGGCAACACATTCGCTACGCTAGGCAACACACTCGCTCCGCTAGGCAACACACTCGCTCCCCTAGGCAACGCACTCGCTCCCCTAGGCAACACACTCACTCCACTAGGCAACACACTCGCTCCGCTAGGCAACACACTCGCTACAGTGCTCACTCGCTCCGCTAGGCAACACACTCGCTCCGCTAGGCAACACACTCGCTCCACTAGGCAACACACTCGCTCCGCTAGGCAACACACTCGCTACAGTGCTCCCTCGCTCCGCTAGGCAACACACTCGCTCCGCTAGGCAACACACTCGCTCCACTAGGCAACACACTCGCTCCACTAGACAACACACTCGCTCCGCTAGGCAACACACTCGCTCCGCTAGGCAACACACTCGCTCCCCACACACCCGTAATTATACCACCCAGGGCCATGCACAGACCTTTAAGGGGGCAGGTGCTCAAAATGATCTGCCTGACCACTGGTTTGCAGTATACACCGAAAACATGAGATACACGAAAATAATCAGATATTGCATAGTCTATATTGATTCAATTACGGTGGCTTCATTTTTTTCCATTTTTTTTTATTTATTTCACATTTATTTAACCAGGTAGGTCAGTTGAGAACAAGTTCTCCTTTACAACTGAGACCTGGCCAATATAAAGCAAAGCAGTTCGACACATACAACAACACAGAGTTACACATGGAATAAACAAACGTATAGTCAATAACACAATAGAAAAAATCTATATACAGTGTGTGCAAATGAGGTAAGATTAAGGAGGTAAGGCAATAAATAGGCCGTAGTGGCGAAGTAATTAAACAACTAAACACTGGAGTGATAGAAGATGCAAAAGATGAATGTGCAAGTAGAGATACTGGGGTGCAAAGGAGCAAAAAAAGAAATAACAATGTGGAGATGAGGTAGTTGGATGGGCTATTTACAGATGGGCTATGTACAGCTGCAATGATCTGTGAGCTGGAATGACAGCTGATGCTTAAAGTTAGTGAGAGAGATATGAGTCTCCAGCTTCAGTGATTTTTGCAATTCGTTCCAGTCATTGGCAGCAGAGAACTGGAAGGAAAGGCGGCCAAAGGGGGAATAGGCTTTGGGGGTGACCAGTGAAATATACCTGCTGGAGCGCGTGCTACAGGTGGGTGCTGCAATGGTGACAAGTGAGCTGAGATAAGGCAGGGCTTTACCTAGCAAATATTTATAGATTACCTGGAGCCAGTGGGTTTGGCGACGAATATGAAGCGAGGGCCAGCCAACGAGAGTATACAAGTTGCAGTGGTGGGTAGTATATGGGGCTTTGGTGACAAAACGGATGACACTGTGATAGACTGCATCCAATTTGCTGAGTAGAGTGTTGGAGGCTATTTTGTAAATTACATTGCCGAAGTCAAAGATCGGTAGGAAAGTCAGTTTTACGAGGGTATGTTTGGCAACATGACTGAATGATGCTTTGTTGCGAAATTGGAAGCCGATTCTAGATAAAATTTTGGTTTGAAGATGCTTGATGTGAGTCTGGAAGGAGAGTTCACAGTCTAACCAGACCTAGGTATTTGTAATTGACCAAATATTTTAAGTCAGAACCGTCCCGAGTAGTGATGCTGGACAGGCGGCCAGGTGCGGGCAGCGATCTGTTGAAGAGCATGCATTTAGTTTTACTTACATTTAAGAGCAGTTGGAGGCCACGGAAGGAGAGTTGTATGGCATTGAAGCTCTTCTGGAGGTTAGTTAACACAGTGTGCAAGGAAGGGACAGAAGTATACAGAATGGTGTCGCCGCCATCGATAAAAGACAATACTGTGCAGCCGTATTTATCGACCTGGCCAAGGCTTTCGACTCTCTCAATCACCACATTCTTATCGGCAGACTCAACAGCCATGGTTTCTCAAATGACTGCCTCACCTGGTTCACCAACTACTTCTCAGACAGAGTTCAGTGTGTCAAATTGGAGGGCCTATTGTCCGGACCTCTGGCAGTCTCTATGGGGATGCCACATGGTTCAATTCTCGGGCCGACTCTTTTCTCTGTATATATCAATGATGTCGCTCTTGCTGCGGGCGATTCTCTGATCCACCTCGACGCAAACGACACCATTCTGTATACTTCTGGCCCTTCCTTGGACACTGTGCTCACTGACCTCCAAACAAGCTTCAATGCCATACAACACTCCTTCCGTGGCCTCCAACTGCTCTTAAACGCTAGTAAAAACCAAATGCATGCTTTTCAACCATTCGCTGCCTGCACCCGCCCGCCCAACTAGCATCACCACCCGACCTAGAATACAGATATGTGGATTACTATAAATACCTAGGTGTCTGGCTAGACTGTAAACTCTCCATCCAGACTCATATTAAACATCTCCAATCCAAAATCAAATCTAGAATTGATTTTCTATTTCTCTACAAAGCCTCCTTCACTCACGCTGCCAAACTTCCTCTCGTAAAACTGACTATCCTACCGATCCTCGACTTCGGCGATGTCATCTACAAAATAGCTTCCAAAGCTCTACTCAGCAAACTGGATACAGTCTATCACAGTGCCATCCGTTTTGTTACAAATCACCTTATACCACCCACCACTGCGACCTGTATGCTCTAGTCGGCTGACCCTCGCTACATATTAGTCGCCAGACCCACTGGCTCCAGGTCATCTATAAGTCTATGCTAGGTAAATCTCCGCCTTATCTCAGTTCACTGGTCACGATAACAACACCCACCCGTAGCACACGTTCCAGCAGGTATATCTCACTGATCATCCCCAAAGCCAACACCCCATTTGGCCGCCTTTCCTTTCAGTTCTCTGCTGCCTGTGACTGGAACGAATTGCAAGAATCTCTGAAGTTGGATACTTTTATTTCCCTCACCAACTTTAAACATCAACTATCTGAGCAGCTAACCGATCACTGCAGCTGTACATAGTCCATCTGTAAATAGCCCACCCATTCTACCTACCTCATCCCCATACTGTTTTTATTTTACTTTTCCGCTCTTTTGCACATCAGTATCTCTACTTGCACATCATCTGCTCATTTATCACTCCAGTGTTAATCTGCTAAATTGTAATTATTCGCTACTATGGCCTATTTATTGCCTACCTCCTCATGCCTTTTGCACACACTGTATATAGACTTTCTTTTCTCTACTGTGTAATTGACTTGTTTGTGTTATTAGCTTGTTTATTGTTTACTCCAAGTTTAACTCTGTGTTGTTGTCTGTGTCACATGGCTTTGCTTTATCTTGGCCAGGTCGCAGCTGCAAATGAGAACTTGTTCTCAACTAGCCTACCTGGTTAAATAAAGGTGAATTAAAAAAAAAATAATAATAATATTCATAATCTTCTAATTCATGATATATGGCTGGCTGACCTGCTAGTGGCTTGTGTGTATATTTTTGAATATGGTAGTTCGCTAGAGTATAGACTACCAGTGTTTAGTTTAGTAATTTGAAAATGCTGGAACAAAAAGTTAGCACGAGAAGGGGGTGACCTGGGGAGCTCTGTTGTACCAGAACGATTTATAATATTATCTTCTTTGGGGTCGGTGTCCCATCCACGGGACGGTTGAGCTAACGTAGGCTAATGCGATTATACATAGACTTATCTAATATTGGCATTCATTCTTGTTAATCTAACTGCACTGTCCAATTTACAGTAGCTATTACAGTGACGTAATACCCTGTTATTGTTTGAGGAGAAGCCCCTCTCATAGGACCACTATAAGCCCTTGGCGGGCCACTTTTGGATCTCTGGCATTCAGCCTCCACTCAGAGGACAGCTATAAGCCCTAGGCAAGCCATCTAGCCATGAGTTCATTTGAAAGACAATAGCAAGGAATTTCTCTAATCTAAGATTCGGCCCGCCACCTTACAGCTAACCACAGCCAGCCAGAGGCTGCAAGCTGTTTCAGTTGTTTCTATAAATACCTTACATTTGTTGTGATTTTAATTTGATTCAATTTATTTGTCAATTTAAAAACACAATGAAACCCCACGTGGACATAATGCATTTACAATCATTGAGGATGACAGGAAAAGTGATACACCTAATAACTTACAGTTTAAGAAAATATATGATATATTGATTATGCCCAAAAGTAGCCTACATTTTTGCCTTTGATTTAGTATACTATATATTTGAGGCAACACAAATGGTTTCTTTCTAGCAAGAAATGCCACTCTCGAAACCGTCTCACCCACCTGAGGAAAGGTGTTGATCGCTAAGTACAGTAGGTGCAGCACCTCTTAAACACCACAGAAGAAGCTAAAAAGCCTCAACATGAATTTAACTCGATGGAGGACAGTAACCAAGTTTTCAAACCTGTCTTCGATACAGACCAGTAGCTTTTTGGAAAATACTATTCCACAGACGTTTGGAACTAAAGCACAGTTTAATTGTTTGTATTTATCAACGAAAAACCGAACAAAATGGCACCCATTCAATCGATATAGATAGATGGAGCACCAATTAGCTAGCCTGGATTTTGAATCATGCATGGAAAGACAAGTGCCAGTGCCATTTGTGGTAGACAATAGACCTCATTAGCTAACAAACTCACCCCATTCCGTACAAATGTGCGCAAACGCAATATTCAAATGAGGCTACAAAGAAAACTAATGGGACTGTAGCGACTGTGTTGACTTCCAAATCGGGGTGTGAACTAGGTTTCTATTCAAGCGTTGATCGACATGGTAATGGCTCTATAGTATTGGAAACTGACCCTACGTTACATCGGGACGTGTCATGTCGTAACGTACAGCGCGCATAAAGCAACTATTTCTGTCTTACAATCTCTCTCCACTAGGTGTAGCACTACTCTCATCCTTTAAAAACAAGAAATGGACAGTGACGGGGGTAAGGGGGGGATACCTAGTCATTTTTGCGTCATCATTGCATGCGATCATCATTCTCAAAGCCGCTGTTTATTTCTAAGATCACTTTAGCACCGCCCTAAAAACTTGATTCAAATTCAACACAAACCTTCAAATAGGTATGTAATAACACATTAAATTAACTCTTTATAGTGTTTTATTTACATTTTAGAGGTGATAAGGTGATAAGTTGGACAGATTTTAAAAAAGCCCCACGGGGCTAATTGCCTGCTTGAATTATGCAGAAACGGGCATTATGTTGGAAAGGGGAGAAATTGTGCTTTACAATGGTATTGACATTACAGTTGATCTGGAACTATTACGTTTTGGGGGCGATAAAATAAGGGCAATTGTACGGACCAAGGCGATGTACGAGTTTACGTTAGCTAGACATTTTTAGGGGGAGTTTCACCAAACACAAACACATTTGAACATTTTTCTCATTTTTAGTTCTCATCTTTTCATGCACCAGATTACTGCTTTCCTTCATTTGTGAGTAGTTTTACTTGTGTAGCATTAATGTCAACGAGGTAAATAACTTTTGTTAATGTTACTTGGCTAGCTTGCTAACATTACGTCTGGCTAGCTTGCTAATGTAAGATGGCTGGCTAGCTTGCTAACGTTAGCTAACTAGCTAGAAACAATAACTTGGCCATTGCTAGTTAGCTAAATGATGGCAGATGCTGTTAACTTGGCTAGTTTTCTATCTGATTGTGTCCATGCCAAATTACTTAGCTAGCTAACTTGCTACATTAGATGGTTTGCTAGCTAACAACATTGACTACTGTTATATGTAGCTATGTAGCTAGCTACATTCAGAGGAGAAAATAGCCCCTTTATTCATGTATTTATTCACCACAGCACCATGTGGATGTGATAGCCATGGAAGCATGTAACATAACATTTACGTAGCCCAGATGAGACTGTCTATCATTCTTGCACAGTATTTAATGTTCAATGTTCAATGTAAAGCTATTGTTTCAAACTGGGCCAGGAGTGAGACACTACAACGGGCCAACGGTGCCAACTTTGGTCCACAGTGATGAATGTGGCTAAGAACATAACTGTTACCAATTCAAAGGGTAGGTAGTATAAATGGCATTGCATTGGTATACACATCAAAAGTCCCAATGCAAAGTTACACCTCACTTTTCTATTTTTCGAATTATACATAAAACCGATAAGAACGCCGAAGTCATGTTGGAAAATGTTTTTCTGGAATGTAATATGGACGATCTGGCAAGCCAGCCTATTCCCTATAATGTAAACTCCAGCAAATTAAACCACATCTTTTGCACTCGTGACTATTACATTTTCAGCCAACTTACAAGCAAATACCTTATGAAATTATTATAACATTAGCCCTACCAGCCTGCTAACGTTAGGTTTGCACTTCATGAGTCTGCCAGTTGCTATCAACACCTAGCTTACAGATACATTATAGTTTACCAACATTTTTTAAATAGATAACCACATCTAACCAGTTGTCAAATAATGTTATGTGCAGTTATCTTAGCCAGAAAACTAGACAGCCAGTTAACGTTAGCTATTTTAGCCAACTAGCTAGCATAGCCAGCTAGAATTACAACAACGAAGACCAGCGAGCATAGGCAGTAACCTACAGAACATTACTAAAAAAAAAACTCCAGCAGATAAAAAGAAAAGTGAGAGCAGAGACTTACATATTGACAGCTGGGGCCATCATGGTAAGAAAAGTAGTCAGAATTAGCTACCAAAAAAACTTGTAGCGCAGGATGCAGCTCCACGTGTGTGGAATGATAATTGGTAATATGGCTAGCTAGTTTTCTACTGAGAATACACGTTATAAGGTAAACTTCCTTTGAAACTACAGCTTAACCACGTAAAAATAACTTGTTGTAGGTGCTTGTGCAGCCGGTGTACTACCAATAATAACAACATTTCTCCCTTTATTTTTAGAAAGTTCAGACATGTTGCCTACAGGCAGTTTATCAGCTGGAATTAGGGCTATCTGGGGACATAAAACCATGTTCCAATTCCAGCGTGTGCAATCAATGGAATAAGAAATAGGTTCCCAGATGAGGAGAACATGCCCTACACGGGCTTCAAGTAACCATAATTGACAATTGTAAGAATATATGCTATACCAATGCTAGTACATCACTTTGTCATGTGTCTTTTCTGGGGGGAGGGGGGGTCACGTTAAATGTTATGGTCACAGTCCCCATAAAAATTATAGTTAATATACATAACAATAATAATACAATTAAGAAATACAATAAATTATTTTAGATGTTTATTTTTTTGGGGGATGATTGAGTTGAGATCTCTGAAAAGCTTGGCGGCAGCAGCAGAGTAGTGAAGCGTTTGGTGTAAAGCGTGTCAAGGGGCCCAACGTCTGATGAACATAGACCCGCGTGCGGGTGTGTAGGTGTGGAGTGAGGCTTGTTAGAGGCTCAAAGTGCTGCTTACACTTATCCAATTATATGTGTATTAAGGAAGAACTCTGTAACAAAACCCGAATGAACAGTTACATCTCTACCCTTGCAGACACACAGGAATCAGCTGTGTTGAGAGAGGAGTCCTTCCATCTACTGTCAAGACTAGATCTTCACAAATTTTCTTGAGGGCTTTGATGGGGCCGCTCTGCTCGACATCCCATGTCTTGAGGACTGCTGGCTCAAGGCGGTTATGCCGGTGATGGAAGAATGTGCTGCGGTGAATGGTGGCCACTCTCATTGTCGAGCACTCGGAGGACTTTAGTTGGCATACAACCTGACACCAAAATGTCAGCAGAAAGGAGCAGATTGCCTGCTGGCACCCTCCTGAACATAGGTTGGCTAGACCATTGCCTCACATGCTTGCACAAAATACAGATCTGTGTGATGTTGAGAACTGTTGTTCTAGCTGTTGGCATAGTCCCTGGACTCTCTGCACCACACTCAACACAGATTTGGAAAAGCTTCATCAGTTGGGCCTGGAACACAATTAACTTATTTTCCTTGTCTGGACTAGCTGAGGCCTCAGGCTCCCAAAATATGTCAGACATTATTATAGCATCAGACATTTTTTCAGATGCTATAGGCTAAACAAAGTTGTGTTCACAATATAGACATATAAATATGCACACCACTACTCACTCAATGATCACTTCATCTTCCTCATCCTCAGCTGGGATGTGGTCCTCATCCTCCATGTCCTCTCCATCGCCATAGATGCCTCATTCGCCTCCTCAAAACCCAGGTCCATATCTTCATCTTCTCCATTGAATGTGCATTACACAAATTGGGTGGCAAGCTGGCTCCCATGTCTCCATCCCAGCAATGAGTCGACATGTTTTGGAACACATTCACAAGTTGACAAGCTGAATAAGCTTGCTAGCTAGCAGAGATAGAGGCTATGACACATTAGCTAAATTACAGTGCATTCGGAAAATATTCAGACCCCTTGACTTTATCCACATTTTGTTACGTTACAGCCTTCTCCCAAAATTGATTACATTGCCCCCCCTCAATCTACACACAATACCCCATAATGACAAAACAAAAACAAATTTTGGCAAATGTATCAAAAATAAACAAAACCAAAATATCACATTTATGTAAGTATTCAGATCCTTTACTCAGTTCTTTGTTGAAACACCTTTGGCAGCTTCAAGTCTTCTTGGGTATGATGCTGCAGGCTTGGCACACCTGTATTTGGGGAGTATCTCCCATTCTTCTCTGCAGATCCTTTCAAGCTCTGTCAGGTTGGATGGGGAGCATCGCTGCACTGCTATTTTTAGGTCTCTCCAGAGATGTTCGATCGGGTTCAAGTCCGGACTCTGGCTGGGCCATTCAAGGACATTCAGAGACTTGTCCCGAACGACTCCTGCGTTATCTTGGCTGTGTGCTTAGGGTCTTTGTCTTGTTGGATGGTGAACATTCACCCCAGTCTGAAGTCCTGAGCACTCTGGAGCAGGTTTTCATCAAGGATCTCTCTATATTTTGATACGTTCATCTTTCCCTCGATTCTGACTAGTCTCCCAGTCCCTGCTGCTGAAAAACATCCCACAGCATGAGGCTGCCACAACCATGCTTCCCCGTAGGGATGGTGCCAGGTTTCCTCTAGATGTGGTGCTTGGCATTCAGGCCAAAGAGTTCAATCTTGGTTTCATCAGAAGTTTACCACATTGAACTTTCCTGGTTTATCTCCATCACTGCTGACACTCGCAATGTACTGGTAGGTTGGTAGGAAACAGAGGTTGCAGGCTTCACATTGGTACAGCACCTGGTTTCAGTCGGAGTCTCATTCCGGATCCTGCCTTCCACTGGTTATAGCCATTGAAACCTTCTGTGGTGAAATGAGAATTGCATACAGTAGATGTGCCGATGGTTCCCTTAATCCAATTCGCTCACTTCAACCGGACAGTCCGGTCCCAATTCAAAAGCTCAATTCTCGTTTTTGGGCCACAAATGAGTCATAACCCCGTCCTGAGATTTCCCCAAAAAGCTGTTGGGTTTAGCTGCTGACATGGAAAACTCACTAGCTTGCTCGACTACCACTAACAAATACACAGGAGAAGAGCAGATGCCGTTTTTTGCATACATTTATATAGTTACTTCTTTGTGGATGTGCATAGTAGCTCACTAGCTCACTAGATACTTGGTCTGGAATGTAATTACATGCTAACATGGCTAGTAGCTAACATTAGCCAGTTGGAGCTACATAGTTATCACCGGTTCTCCATAAGATGTTGAGAAAAAAATGCTTTGTAAGTAGTTCCGAAGATATCCGGAAATAAGTTGATAAAATTTGTAAAAACCCCAAAACATAACAATATTATGTTTCTGGTTATAGGTAACCAGATCGTGACTACAACAAAGTTACTAAGTCTTTGACTACACTATTTGTTATTTTGGTGAGTGAAAACTCATGCTTCCTACCATTTAAATGTAAATACTTACTGGAAATATCTGCCATATGTCTTTACAGACTATCACAATAAATGTATGTAAAATATAAGGGCTGGGGGAGAGAAAAATGTTAACTTAGTGTTTTCCGAATAATATTTTGCACCTGCTCCACGGTGTTTTAATGTAACCATGATAGCTTTTCGACCCCAGTGTAAACAAGGGTAACTCTAGGGTCGGTAACTCCCGGCAACAAAATGCAAGAGAAGTATTAGAGTGCATCAGAGTGCAAACAACCTAAGACTGGGGGGGGGCGGACAATGACAAGGACCACAAGCAGAGCAGCCAAAGCAAAACTGGAATGTCTTCAAAACAAGAAGATGAAAGTCCTTGAATAGCATAGCCAAAGCCCAGACTTGAATCCCATTGATAATCTGTGGAAAGAAGACTGCTGTTCACTGCCGCTCCCCATCTAATTTAACAGAGTTTGAGAAACTCTGCGAGGAGTAATCTGAGAATATCCCCAAATCCAGATGTGGAAAGCTGATACAGATACTGTATATCCAAGACGACTAAAAGCTGTAGTCGACGCCAAAGGTGCTTCTACAAAGTATTGACTCAGGGGTGTAAATACTTATGTAAATGAGATATTTCAAAAAAATCTGAAAACATGTTTTCACTCTGTCATTATAGGTTATTGTATGTACACTGAACAAAAATATAAACTGATTACACAACATGATAATTGCACAGGTGCACCTTGTAGTGGGGACAATAAAAGGCCACTTTAAAATGTGCAGTTCTGTCACACAACACAATGCCACAGATGTCTCAAGTTTTGAGGAAGCGTGCATTTGGCATGCTGACTGCAAGAATGTCCACAAGAGCTGTTTGCCAGAGAATTTAATGTTAATTTCTCTACCATAAACTGCCTCCAACATCGTTTTAGAGAATTTGGCAGCTCATCCAACTGGCCTCACAACCGCAGACCATGTGTAACTACGCCAGCCCAGGACCTACACATCCGACTTCTTCACCTGCGGGATAGTCTGAAGGGGGACGGGGATGGTGCTAAGGAGTATTTCTGACTGTAATAAAATGTGGAATAATTCAAGGGGTGTGAATAGTTTCTGAAGGCACTGTATATGCGGCAGGCAGCCTAGTGGTTAGAGCAGGTAGCTTAGTGGTTAAAAGCGTTGGGCCAGTAACCAAAAGGTTGATGAACTGACTCCCCAAACTGACAAGGTAAAATTCTGTCGTTCTGCCCCTGAACAAGGCAGATAACCCACTGTTCCCCGGTAGGCCGCCATTGTAAATAATAATTTGTTCTTAACTGACTTGTATAGATAAATGAAGGCTACATTTAAAATAAAAAAATATATATACAGTGGTTTGTGAAGGTTTTCACTCCCTTAGCATTTGTCCCATTTTGTTGCCTTACAACCTGGAAATAACATGGATTTTAGGGGGTTTGTATCATTTGATTTACACAACATGCCTACCACTTTGAAGAATATTTTTTTATTGTGAAACGAACAATAGTCAATACCCCCTAGTCAATACTTTGTAGAGCCACCCTTTGCAGCAATTACAGCTGCAAGTCTCTTGGGGTATGTCTCTATAAGCTTGGAACAACTAGCCACTGGGATTTTTGCCCATTCTTCAAGGCAAAAACTGTTCCAGCTCCTTCAAGTTGGATAGGTTCCACTGGTTTACAGCAATCTTTAAATCATACCACCGATTCTCAATTGATTGAGGTCTGAGCTTTGACTAGGCCATTCCAAGACATTTAAATGTTTCCCCTTAAACCATTTGAGTGTTGCTTTAGCAGTATGCTTAGGGTCATTGTCCTGCTGGAAGGTGAACCTTCATCCCAGTCTCAAATCTCTGGAAGACTGAAACAGGTTTCCGCTCAAGAAGTACCCTGCATTTAGCACCATCCATCATTCCTTCAATTCTGACCAGTTTCCCAGTCCCTGCCGATGAAAAACATCCCCACAGCATGATGCTGCCACCACCATACTTCAATGTGGTGATGGTGTTCTCTGTGTTTTCCTTAATGGCCAAAAATCTCAATTTTAGTCTCCCACATGCCTTTTGGAGAACACCAAACGTGTTTGCTTATTATTTTCTTTAAGCAATGGCTTTTTTCTGGCCACTCTTATATAAAGCCTAGCTCTGTGGAGTGTACAGCTTAACGTGGTCCTATGGACAGATACTCCAATCTCCACTGTGGAGCTTTGCAGCTCCTTCGGGGTTATCTTTGGTCTCTTTGTTGCCTCACTGGTTAATGCCCTCCTTGCCTGGTCCATGAGTTTTGGTGGGTGGCTTGGCAGGTTTGTTGTGGTGCCATATTCTTTCCATTTTTTAATAATGAATTTAATGGTGCTCAGTGGGATGTTCAAAGTTTCGGGATATATTTTTATAATCCAACCCTGATCTGTACTTCACAACTTTGTCCCTGGCCTGTTTGGAGAGCCCCTTGGTCTTCATGGTGCCGCTTGCTTAGTGGTGTTGCAGATTCTGGGGCCTTTCAGAACAGGTGTATATACACAGAGATCATGTGACAGATCATGTGACACTTAAATAAAGTCCTACTGTGTGCAATCTAACTAATTATGTGACATCTGAAGGTAATTGGTTGCACCAGATCTAATTTAAGTGCTTCATAGCAAAGGGGGTGAATACATATGCCCCCACCACTTTTCCGGGTTTTTGTGTTGCTTAATTTTTTTGAAACAAATATTTTTTTTCATTTCACTTCATCAATTGAAACTATTTTGTGCATGTCCATTACATTAAATCCAAATAAAATTCATTTAAATTACAGGTTGTAATGCAACAAATTAGGAAAAACGCCAAAGGGAATTAATTATTTTGCTAGGCTCTGTATACAAGAACACAAAAGGACACCTGGCGAGCGGGAGGGCAAAGGGGCAGGTGCTGGGCACAGGTAGACCCCTATCTTTAGGGTTACAGTATAACTGAGGAGAGAGAGCGAGAAAGGTGCGTTCATCCCTCACTATAAGGGGAGCCAAGCAGGTGCAGCTGTTTGGATAATCAAAGGCAACCAAATATGATTTGGGCTCTCACACACAAATGGGTGGTTTAATAGTATGAGATTGACGCATCGTATACAAATCAAAGTAACCCCCTTTTGCCACATACTGTATGACAATTCTGATCATCACAAAGAGGATCCTGTCAGTTCTGGGTTTTGTAATGAACCCTCTGCCCTCTGTCAATACACTGTCTATCAGTCTGCAGCCTCATTAGACCCTATTACCCTGTCTCAGAAAGATCCCTACGGACCAGCCACATTCACTGAGACAGCAGAGAAGAGGTATGGGCTGGAGGGAGGGTAAGAGGAATCGGAATAGAGTGAGGATAAGACATGAAGAGGGGGGACTGTAGAGAGAGAGAGATAAAGCCTCTTAAATTGAATTGAATTGAGAGAGGGAATCAGACAAGGAAGAAAAGAGGGAAGAGGGAGGGAGAGAGAGAGTGAACGGGTTGGGTTGATCACCCTGGAAGCTGTCTCTCCTCAGATAACAGAGAAAACATGCTCTCACTTGTAATTGTTTTCACTAGCGAGTCCCCAAGGCTTGATGTAAAAAAATCAGCATAAAAAGATAATTAAAAAGTTGCTGTGGTGTGAATGTGTGCCTGAGCCGGCACCGACCCTGTTTATTTGTCTGTTTATTGGCATGAGAGGGAGAGATGAGGGAGAGAGCGAGAGCGGAAGTCCCGGGGGTGAACACATGGAGATGGGTGGGCTGGAGTCTGGAGTAAACATCTTTCTCACCATCCAGCCAGACCAGATGCTCCCCACCTCCCATAAGGCTCTAGTCAAAAGTAGTGCACTAAAAGGTGACATTTTAATTTATTTTACTTTTAAAATATTGAGGGGGTAGATCAGCTTTAATATGGCAGATAGATTGTATCTTCCAGAAATGTAATTGTCTGCATCATTTCCAATCGTCCACATATTTTTTTGTAAATTTATATATATATATATATATACACAGACACGGTGCATCCAGCGTAGCCTAGTGGTTAGAGCGTTGGACTAGTAACCGAAAGGTTGCAAGTTCAAACCCCTGAGCTGACAAGGTACAAATCTGTTGTTCTGCCCCTGAACAGGCAGTTAACCCACTGTTCCCAGGCTGTCATTGAAAATAAGAATATGTTCTTAACTGACTTGCCTGGTTAAATAAAGGTAAAAAAAAATAAAAAATAAAAAAATTCAGAAAATATTCAGACCCCTTGACTCTTTCCAAATTTTGTTACGTTACTGCCTTATTCTAAAATGGATAACATTTATTTTTTTCCACATAAATTTACACACAGTTCCCCATAATGACAAAGCAAAACCAGTTTTATTTTTTATATTTGAGATGTATTACAAATAAAAACAAATACCTTATCTGTATATGTATTCAGACAAAGCTATGAGACTCAACATTTTGCTCAGGTGCATCCTGTTTCCATTGATCATCTTTCAGATGTTTCTACAACTTGATAGACGTCCACCTGTGGTAAATTCAATTGATTGGACATGATTTTGAAATATAAGGTCCCACAGTGGACAGTGCATGTCAGAGCAATGGACTATCAGACCATGAGAAACTAAATTCTCTGGTCTGATTAAACCAAGATTGAAGTCTTTGGCCTGAATGCCAAGCGTCACGTCTGGAGGAAACCTGACACCATCCCTATGGTGGAGTATGGTGGTGGCAACATCATGCTGTGGGGATGTTTTTCAGCGACAGGGTCTGGGATACTTGTCAGGATCGAGGGAAAGAGGAACAGGGTAAGGTACAGAGAGATTCTTGATGAAAACCTTCCAACAGGTTCACCTTCCAACAGGACAACATCCCTAAGCAAACTGCCAAGACAACACAGGAGTGGCTTCGGGAGAGGTTTCTGAATGTCCTTGAGTGGCCCAGCCAGAGCCCGGACATGAACACGATCGAACATCTCTGAAGAGATAGCTGTGCAGCAACACTCTCCATCCAACCTGACAGAGCTTGAGAGGATCTGCAGACAAAAATGGGAGAAACTCCCCAAATACAGGTGTGCCAAGCTTGTAGCATCAACTCGAGGCTGAAATCCCTGCCAAAGGTACTTCAACAAAGTACTGAGTAAAGGGTCTGAATACTTATGTAAATGTGATATTTCGGTTTTGTTATTTTTGAAACATTTGCCCAAATTTCTAAAAACCTGGTTTTGCTTTGTCATTAGAGTATTGTGTGTAGATTGATGAGGAAAATGTTTTATTTAATCCATTTTAGAGTAAGGCTGTAATGTAACAACATGTGGAAAATTCAAGGGGTCTGAATACTTTCCGAATGCACTGTATATATATTTTTAATATCTTTTCCTTTATTACTTTCCCCTAACCCTACCACACCTCCCCTAACTGGAGAAAACTAATGGACAACAACACTTAGGCTTCTACTTCCAGGTTATACATACTATATAAATTTTATGGACAATGTATTTTACAATAGTTATCCTCTGTTTTTAATCCCATCCTTCAGATATCCTCAAGCCCTACCATCTATCTCTGAAGACCAACCAATTTGATTTCTATGAGTCATTTTCAACCACTCCACACATTTCTTGTTAAAAAACTATAGTTTTGGCAAGTCGGTTAGGACATCAACTTTGTGCATGACAAGTCATTTTTCCAATAATTGTTTACAGACAGATTATTTCATTGTATCACAGTTCCAGTGGGTCAGACGTTTACATACACTAAGTTGACTGTGCCTTTAAACAGCTTGGAAAATTCCAGAAAATGATGTCATGGCTTTAGAAGCTTCTGATATCATTCTGACATCATTTGAGTCAATTGGAGGAGTACCTGTCTTTGTTTTTCAAGGCCTACCTTCAAACTCAGTGCCTCTTTGCTTGACATCATGGGAAAATCAAAAGAAATCAGCCAAGACCTCAGAAAAAAATATTGTAGTCCTCCACAAGTCTGGTTCATCCTTGGGAGCAATTTTTAAATGCCTGAAGGTACCACGTTCATCTTTACAAACAATAGTACGGAAGTATAAACACCATGGGACCAGGCAGCGGTCATACCGCTCAGGAAGGAGACGCGTTCTGTCTTCTAGAGATGAATGTACTTTGGTGTGAAAAGTGCAAATCAATCTCAGAATAAGAACAAAGGACCCTGTGAAGATGCTGGAGGAAACAGGTACAAAAGTATATATATCCACCTTAAAACAAGTCCTATATCGACATAACCTGAAAGGCCGCTCAGCAAGGTAGAAGCCACTGCTGCAAAACCGCCATTACAAAAGCCAGACTACGGTTTGCAGCTGCACATGGGGACAAAGATCATACTTTTTGGAGAAATGTCCTCTGCTCTGACGAAACAGCAATAGAATTGTTTGGCCATAATGACCAACGTTGTGTTTGGAGGAAAAAGGGGGAGGCTTGCAAGCCGAAGAACACCAGCTCAACCGTGAAGCATGGGGGTGGCAGCATCATGTTGTGGGGGTGCTTTGCTGCAGGAGGGTCTGGTGCACTTCACAAAATAGATGGCATCATGAGGCAAGAACATTTTGTCGATCTGAAGACATCAGTCAGGAAGTTCCCAAGTTAAAGCTTGGTCGTGAATGGGTCTTCCAAATGGACAATGACCCCAAGCATACTGCCAAAGTTGTGGCAAAATGGCTTAAGGACAACAAAGTCAAGGTATTGGAGTGGCCATCACAAAGCCCTGACCTCAATCCTATAGAATATTTGTGGGCAGACCTGTAATAAAACGTGTGTGAGCAAGGAGGCCTACAAACCTGACTCAGGTATACCAGCTCTGTCAGGAGGAATGGGCCAAAATGCACCCAACTTATTGTGGGGAGCTTGTGGAAGGCTACCGGAAACATTTGACCCCAATTTAAATTGTTTAAGGCAATGCTACCAAATTCTAATTGAGTGTATGTAAACTTCTGACCCACAAGGAATGTGATGAAATAAATAAAAGCTCAAATAAATAATTCTCTCTACTATCATTCTGGCATTTCACATTCTTAAAATAAAGTGGTGATCATAACTGACCTAAGACAGGGAATTTTTACTAGGATTAAATGTCAGGAATTATGAAATACTGAGTAAAAATGTATTTGGTTAAGGTGTATGTAAACTTCAACTGTACATTTTACAGACAGTATATTTTACAATAGTTATTTGTTTTTAGGCCCACCCTTCAGCTCCACTCAACCCCTAGCGAGAAAGGAAATGAATGTTATTTTCTCAGTTTGTTGTTGGTTTTCTGCATCATCTCCTCCGGTCTTTCCTCCCCCTTCCATCCTTCATGTCTAATGGCCCACCTACACTAGGGCTGTTGCAGTGACTCTATTACCGCCCCACCGTCAGCCCTGAGTCATGACCGCAGTAAAATTCCACGTGGCCATTGAGTCACGGTAATCTCCTCTTATGCACTCTGGACATACATTGGTAGTTCCTAACTCGCTAACAACCATCGGGTCGCTAACGGCCTGGCACTCATGGCTCTACTGTCCCTGTAACATCACTGCAAATGCAGTTGAAAATCACATCAAACACTTATCAAAACAGTATCATGCTTTTAAAACCCACCTCACTGTGATCGATCAACTTGAAGTTCAACAGGTTGAAACTGAGTGGAAAACATGGTCACTGTTGATGTTTCAAAGCCTAAAACAACATAATCGACAGCGCTTTCTAAGGTGATGAGTAATTCAAAACACACATAGGCGTATCAGAGCTTATGCATAGGCTTATATATGAGCCCAAGCCCGAAAAAAACCCTGAATTAAAATGATGATTGTGCAGTTAGTTACACAATACATAGCCTACCAAATACCATGCATGGCAAAACAAAAACATGGATTTGGTACATATTTACTCATCCTCTAAAAAAAAAAAATTATAGTAATGGCCTTTGAGTGTGGACTGTATTATTATGCATACTGGATGGACTAATTACCTTATGCTACGCTCCAAACGTTCTACCCATGAGTCTGAGAGAGAACATACAGGCCTGGGCAAAGCTGTTGGTTCATTGATTGTGTAGGACAGCTGTTACACACACCTCTTGGAGGGAACGCTACACAACTCTCCATGGAGTGAAAGAGGTATGTGATTGTAGGTGCGGGTAAGGATGACAGAGGCAGAGAATATTACCGTTTACTGGGAATTTATTTCCTTAACATGGTAATGTGGGGAAAAGGGGCAGGATGGAACCAAAGCAAATAAAGTAAAAGTTAAATAGTCCTCTCCTACCTTACCTGCCTACCCACTACTTACCTAACCTTAACGCCACCTGGCGCGCTAACCAAAATACAGGGTGTGGTCCACCCAGGTCTTACCTAGTGTGCATAGACAGAGTACATACTACAGGTATATGTATGCCCGCAGGCCTCTTGCCACTCCCAAAGTGCCTTCCCCTTCCCCCTGGGAAAAAAAATGAACCAGAATAATATAAACTTAAAGTGAACAAGTTCAATAATCAAAAACAAAACTGTCTCTGCGCAACAACCAATACAAGACATCCAAGAAGCTCTCTCTTCCTCAAAAGAACACTGGCTTTTCAAGTTGCAGAAGGACTCGGTAATTGCAGACAGCTGTACCTCCTGGCGAGAAGGAGGGGTCAGAGCTCCAATCTGCAACGGGGTTGACCAATCAGGGGAATCCAGAAAGCCATTTCCTGAAATACACACATACATATACACACACAACCCCACAACACAGAAACTGGGTAACGTAACACCGGCTTACAGAGTTAACCAACAATTATAGTGAATTTGTATTTGATTTTGAATAGCCTAGTAATAGGGCGTTATTTTATATTTTCATAATTAATAGGCTGACACATTACCTTTAGCTACAGAATATCTCACCACCGTGCATTTCCATCTCCTCCTCTTTCTCCTTAATTCCTTTCTGGAGTGCGCAGAGAGAGAGGGCCTGTCAACAGTTTAATGAAGTACAACGAGTGTACAAAACGTTTGGAACACCTTCCTAATATTGAGTTGCACCCCCCTTTGCCCTCAGAACAGCTTCAATTCATCGGGGCATGGACTCTACAAGGTGTCAAAAGCGCTCAGCAGGGATGCTGGCCCATGTTGACTCCAATGCTTCCCACAATTGTGTCAAGTTGGCTTACAAACGGGAAACTGTTGAGTGTTAAAAGCCAGCAGGGTTGCAGTTGTTGACACATTGAAACCAGTGCGCCTGACACCTAACACCATACCCAATTCCAAGGCACTTAAATCTTTTGTCTTGCCCATTCATCCTTTGAATGGCACACATACACAATCCATGTCTCAATTGTCTCCAGGCTTAAAAAATCCTTCTTTAACCTGTCTCCTACCCTTCATCTACACTGATTGAAGTGGATTTAAGTGACATCAGTAAGGGATAATAGCTTTCACCTGGATTCACGTGGTCAGTCTAGCAGGTGTTCCTAATATTAGGAACAGAGCAAAAGCTTTTTTTTGCCTCTTTCTCAAATCATCAATAGCAGCCCGTATACTGTATGTTTTGATTTCTAAGTCATTCTAATGTTTGTATTATCCACAACTAAATTGCCAAATAACTCTAAATCTAGTGTATGGGACCTGTTTCAAATGATCACTTTTACGCTCAACATAGCCACTTCATATGTGCACTTGATCCGAAATGGGTTAATTATATTCTTCTTACTATACAATCATATACTATAAAATAATGGCATGGGACTTATCAGCATTTCTTGTATGCTAAATAAGCAAGCCCACAGCCTATGGCATGGTGCATAGCCAGCTGACAAAAGGTTATGACCGCCACAGGCCCACTCTACACCTGTAATTGCAAACCAAGTGCACTGTATAGGCAATAGGGTGCCATTTGGGACGAGGGATTGAGTAGCCCTGCAGCCACCACTGTGTCCTGTGTGATGAGTTGAGGGAGTACAGAACCAGCATGGTCTAATGGACAAAGACGTAACATAGTAAATGTAAATCCGAGATACTCAAATTAGTATGAGATATTACGTTAAAAGGAATGGGGGTTGGTTGGTCAGGGTGGATAAGGCAAACGTCTAGCAAACCGAAGGCTGTGTGTTTGAATCTAGCATATTAGCTAATTAGCAACTTTGCAACTATTTACTACTTTTTGGATACTTTAGCAAGTTGCAAACCCGTCCCCTAACCTTAACCCTTTAACCCATCTCCTAAACCTTAACCCTTACCTTAACCCTTTCACTTAACTCCTAAACTTAACCCTAACCCCAACCTTGACACCTAACCCTAACCCCTAGCTGAACTAGCATTAGCCACCTGGCTAATGTTAGCCACAACAAATTGAAATTCGTAAAATATCATACATGTTGCAAATTCGTAACACATTGTATGAATTGTAATTTGTAGCATATTGTACAAAATGGATGATGGACATCCACAAATGAATACATACCATACGAAACGTAACATAGCATAGTAAATGTAGGGATATAGATTTACATTTACTATACTATGTCTACTCCAGGCTGGAAGAACACGCAGGTAGTGTGTTTGTTTACATGCTGTCATCTGTTAGTGGTTTTTGTCCCACAGAGCAGTGGATTATTTTGTCTTCCCTGCATCAGGCTGACAAAAGACTATCTATGACTATTCTGGATATTGTAGAAAAACAAATAAAAAGAGAAACACAACTGAACTACAACGGTGGCACAGCGGGAAGTCGCTCTAGTCCTCGCACCATCTCCACTTCCGGTCACAGAGCCGCCACTAGCCATGCAGGTACAGTAATAGAAAAACAATAGCCTCCACCGAGTGCGTTACACCTACAGTTGGAAAACCCAATTTATGGAGCCCGAATGCAGCCACTCCAAGGGTGTTGTGATTGTTCTGCTGCTGTGTGTGTGTGTGTGTGTGTGTGTGTGTGTGTGTGTGTGTGTGTGTGTGTGTGTGTGTGTGTGTGTGTGTGTGTGTGTGTGTGTGTGTGTGTGTGTGTGTGTGTGTGTGTGTGTGTGTGTGTGTGTGTGTGTGTGTGTGTGTGTGTGTGTGTGTTATTTCCATTTATTTGGGATGGAAGTGAAAAGAGTCCGAACTGATGGGCGCTGCAGCATCAGTGGGCCCAGGATGGAGCAGGTGGGAGGATGGATGGAGGTAAAGACAGAGAGAACCACAGAGAGAGAGAGAGAGAGAGAGAGAGAGAGAGAGAGAGAAAATGAAAAAGGGAGCGTCGAGTCAGATTGGATTTCCACTAAGAGCTTTGAAGACAGACGTCTCAATCTGGTCTGTTCCCGGTGGAGAGCTGAGCTTTCCCCTGAAACCTCTATCCCTGGAATACCTATCCACTCTCTCCCCTAGAGCGACAGGTGTTAAGCACAGAGATCTAGGATGGCTCTCTCTCTCTCCCCCTCTACCTCCATCCCTCTTTTTGTCTCTTTTTCTCTCTCAACCACCACTAACCTACAAACGACAACATTTATTTTACTCTCAGTACGGTATAGGCCTACTCTTGCCCTTACCAGACCTCTATGGTTGACTTCGACATTACACCTCACCCTAATGTCTGTCTTTACCTCAATGCTCTCCTTCCCACTACCTGAACCCCAACACACTGGCCATTCAGCATGAAACCCAGGGTCTCGGGTAGCTTTTTGATGAAGCGCTGTTCTCGTATCAACTTATCGTCTGTTGTTCCAGCAGACCAGCATTGACCAGCAAACAGTTGCCTGCCGGGCTATCAGGGGAAAGCAGCAATTTCACCTGGATCTATGCCAGAGAAGGGAGGAGAGAGAGAGAGGCTCTGTGGGAGTTCTGTGTAAATGTAGAGCTGCTCAGCCCAGTAGACCCTGCAGGCAAGAATACATCATTTCAAGAGATTTAAGGTGTGTGCGTGTGTGTATGTGTGCTGGCGTGCATGCGTGTGTGTGCATGTGTGTCTATGTGAGTGTGGGTGCGTGAATGCGTGTGTGTGGTTTGGGTCCCTTCTGTGTTTGCACACATGCTAAACTGTTTACTTTACCCTGCCCTGTGGGCTTACCTTGTAGTCTATCTACCTTCTATACTCTCACAGGTCTACAGACTGAACGTTCACTACACCTTCACCGATTGAAACACACATACAGTATTAGAGACCAAGGTAGTAGCTGCAATGTCCGTGGTTAGCCACTTCAGTAGATACATGTATTTCAACCTAACTTGGAGGTTGCGCCTTTCTCTCACAACCACTGGAGGAGCCTGTTGATACTTAGAGTCCATTGAGAGGAAGGTCGTACTGTCAATAATTTCATTGGGCTACATAATGATTTGGCCCTGAGCTTGGGGAGGTGTTTCCACAGCTTCGTTGATAAGGTATTCACATACTCTGTCCATGTGCCTCTGGTCTCCCCACTGTAGGAGCTTGTGTACTTTACCTTGACATTTAACTTCTCATGACATAGATAGACCACTTCATAACTGGATGTGGTGTAGGAGGTTGTTAAAACGCATTCAGGACTGTCTGGCATCCTCGGCAGAGATGTTTACTCAAATTGAATGCAGTAAAATAAAATGGAAGATGAACAATTGCATGGTGTAGAGCTTTGGGAAGGGACCAAACTAAATGGGAATGTGATAGTGAGCGCTGGCAGGAGACAGAGGGAACAGCGATATGTTTATCGTACGCTGACGATGACTCCCTTTTGACTTCAACTCCGTTTACGAAGGAGGGTGAGAAGCGTTGTCTTGAGATGTCAGGGGTTTTCAATCACTATTCCATTTGTCTCTTCTGAAAGGATCTTACAGAGAGCAAATAGAAGCACGGCCCATGTGTGTTCGTGTGTGAGCGCGCGTGTGTGCACTTTGCAGGATTAGCTAGAGACTGATATGCACGTTCAAAGCATGGAACGAAACAAAGCTCCAGGCTTATGCCAGAAGATACCACACACAGCTCTGCCATCAGCATCAGCATCTTACAGAAGAGACACATCATAGCAGTCACCTGCAAAAGCACAAACCAAGTTGCTTCTGAGTGGAATACATGGCGGATTCACACTCCTCTTGTCCCCTACAATCCTAGGGTGTGAGTTTTTAGGTGTCTCTGCAGATGCCTTGAACACATATCTGGAATATTCCTTTCAGTCTGCTCTGTGGGGAAACGGGCCATCGTTTTGCACTTTGTGACTTTTGATTGGGTAGCTATTGGAAAGTGTTTTGAGAAAATGTGCTTTTAAGAAGATGATTTCACAAATAAATAGTTTCGAAACGTTTCTTGAGAGCTAATCCGGCTTGTACATTATTGGTAGCTACATGTGCAGGAGAGCAAATCAAATTGTATTTGTCATACGCCGCATACAACAGGTGTATAAGACCTCGTGGCGAAATGATTCCTCACAAGCTCTTTCCCAACTATGCAGAGTTAAATAAGAACGTTTTTTTTTTTTTTAAACACATGAGAAGTGGACCTAGACACAGACACAAACACAACCTCTTACACATACCCAGCGTTGACATTTGAGAAGATGAGTGTAAACTCCCGTGGGAGTGTGTGTGTCCCGCGGCAGGCTAGCACACAGCGGAGAGAGAAGGGATGGATGGAGTGGCTTACAAGTTAAGCTGATGGAAAGCATAAATCTCTCCCTCTGACATTTCCCTCCTTCTCCATCCATCCCTCTCTCCTCTCCTCCGCTCCCCCTCTTCTCCTCTATTCCATGTCCTATACACTCCCACTGTGTATGTACACTGAGTAGACCGAACATTAGGAACATCTTCTCGTTGCGTCTCCTTTCAGTACCTTTTCACGTATGACATTCCTGGGACATACATGTTTTATTACCATAGCATTTTTGTATGTTTTCCATAGTTATGTACTTGAAAATGTATCAATTGACCAATTCGGCCACTTGGGTAGTTTTGGGCAAACTCGTGAGAGGCTGGGAGACTTCAGACTAAATATTATGTAGCTCTCTCATTATTGAATGACAAACTGTTGTCCTGTTGCAGACAACATCTCAATGATCCCCAGCTTCCTATCTCAGTGTGTGTCCTTTCTTTTGCATTTCAAAGATGATGCAACAAAAACACAAATCGAAAACGCACGCTTTTTTGTTTTGTTTTATCTTTTATCTTCTATTGTGTTATGTTCTCCGACATGAATGTCACATCTCTACAAATATCAACGTGTTTCCTTTCAAATAATATCAAGAATATGCATATCCTTGCTTCAGATCCTGAGCTACAGGCAGTGAGATTTGGGTGTGTCATTTTAGGTTCAAATTGAGATGAAGTGTCCTAACCAGAAGAGGTTTTAAAAATCCTTATTTAACCTGTCTCTTCCCCTTCATCTACACGGATTGAAATGGATTTAACAAGTGACATCAATAAGAGATCATGGCTTTCATCTGGAATCACCTGGTCAGTCTATGTCATACACACTAATATTAAACCGTGGAAGAAGAATTCTCCCCGCTCATTCTATGGTGAGTTTTTGATAGACATCAGGAATTAGATTTCACTATACAGTTCTACTTTACAAGCATTCCAGAACATTCTAACAAAAAGGTTCTACAATTCTGCTGAGACTAGGCAGGTAGCTACTTCCCAAGCATCGAAACTTCTGACTTTGGGCTGAAATTTCTTTTGATAGTCTGCTGCAGAAATACTAGCTGCTCAACCGTCTATCCGCAGACAGTCAGTGTCATGTATTAAAGCCAAACTGCATCTCTTGACATGCAACATGCTCATATAGGACCTGGTGGTTTTTAAGGAGAATATGTGAATACATGTGCCTGCAAGAATGTACATGAATGCTGGCTCTGCACATGTTCAAAAACAACAATGGTGAAGATGTCATGATGCAGCGTGAACGAGGTTGTGTGTGTGTTAGAGGAATAGTTTCTCTCCTGTGTGTGTGTGTGTGTGTGTGTGTGTGTGTGTGTGTGTGTGTGTGTGTGTGTGTGTGTGTGTGTGTGTGTGTGTGTGTGTGTGTGTGTGTGTGTGTGTGTGTGTGTGTGTGTGTGTGTGTGTGTGCGCGTGCGTGCGTGCAGCAGCCCCACATTAATTACAGTACAAAGGCTGTCACCCATCCCTCACTCAGAGGAAGAGAAGGAAGACAGGGCTCCAAGCACAGAGCTGTTTGAAGTGCCTATTCCACAGCCTGATAAACATGGGGGGTGGAGGGACTGAGGGGCGTTGCAGGGAAGAGTGGAGGGGTTAGGATGTCGGGATGCTGAGGTGGCTAGTTTGAGTGGGTGGGGTGGGGGGGTACGAGAGGTGATAAGGGGATGGGTCGCTGTTAATTTCTCCTACCTGATGAGTGTTACGTGAAGATGGGGAGGGGGGGATGGGGGCATCTCTCCCTCTCTTTGATCTCCCCCTATTGACCTGAAGGGAAGGGGGGCTCTCACTTTTAATAAACGCCTAGTCGTTGAGCGAGAGGCACGGAGCAGGATTCTCACAGATACATAATGCATGGGCTGGGTCTCTTTTCTTCTCTCACTGCAGCTCCCCAAGAATAAATATCATCTTTATTTTTACCCTCCCTCTCTCCCTCCCGCTCCCTCCCTTACTCTCTCTTTATCTTTTTCTACACTTTTCTGCCGTTTAAAAGAGATCTCTTTACAAAGCCAGGATGTGACAGTGTGCTCGGCTTGCTTTTAGACTCCAAACGGGCAGGAGCTGAGGGTACCATGTTAGAAATGTGTTATTTTAATACACAAACAACAAACTACAGACAGATTGGTATCTACTCTGTCACAGACTACAGACAGATTGGTATCTACTCTGTCACAGACTACAGACAGATTGGTATCTACTCTGTCACAGACTACAGACAGAGTGGTATCTACTCTGTCACAGACTACAGACAGATTGGTATCTACTCTGTCACAGACTACAGACAGATTGGTATCTACTCTGTCACAGACTACAGACAGATTGGTATCTACTCTGTCACAGACTACAGACAGAGTGGTATCTACTCTGTCACAGACTACAGACAGAGTGGTATCTACTCTGTCACAGACTACAGACAGATTGGTATCTACTCTGTCACAGACTACAGACAGAGTGGTATCTACTCTGTCACAGACTACAGACAGAGTGGTATCTACTCTGTCACAGACTACAGACAGATTGGTATCTACTCTGTCACAGACTACAGACAGAGTGGTATCTACTCTGTCACAGACTACAGACAGAGTGGTATCTACTCTGTCACAGACTACAGACAGATTGGTATCTACTCTGTCACAGACTACAGACAGATTGGTATCTACTCTGTCACAGACTACAGACAGAGTGGTATCTACTCTGTCACAGACTACAGACAGAGTGGTATCTACTCTGTCACAGACTACAGACAGAGTGGTATCTACTCTGTCACAGACTACAGACAGAGTGGTATCTACTCTGTCACAGACTACAGACAGAGTGGTATCTACTCTGTCACAGACTACAGACAGATTGGTATCTACTCTGTCACAGACTACAGACAGAGTGGTATCTACTCTGTCACAGACTACAGACAGAGTGGTATCTACTCTGTCACAGACTACAGACAGATTGGTATCTACTCTGTCACAGACTACAGACAGATTGGTATCTACTCTGTCACAGACTACAGACAGAGTGGTATCTACTCTGTCACAGACTACAGACAGAGTGGTATCTACTCTGTCACAGACTACAGACAGATTGGTATCTACTCTGTCACAGACTACAGACAGATTGGTATCTACTCTGTCACAGACTACAGACAGATTGGTATCTACTCTGTCACAGACTACAGACAGATTGGTATCTACTCTGTCAAAGACTACAGACTACAGACAGAGTGGTATTGTCACGTCCTGACCTTAGTTCCTTTTTTATGTCTCTATTTTAGTTTGGTCAGGGGGTGAGTTGGGGTGGGCATTCTATGTTTTGTGTTCTATGTTTTCTATTTCTATGTGTTTGGCCTGGTATGGTTCCCAATCAGAGGCAGCTGTCAAATGTTGTCTCTGATTGAGAACCATACTTAGGTAGCCTGTTTTCCCACTTTTGTTTGTGGGTGGTTATTTTCTGTTTAGTGTTTTGTTGCACCTTACAGAACTGTTCATTTGTCGGTTTGTTGTTTTTGTTCAGTATTCATTCATTAAAATGATTATGAATACGTACCAAGCTTCACTTTGGTCCTCTTCTCCTTCTCCCGACGACAATCGTTACAGGTATCTTCTCCGTCACAGACTACAGACTACATACAGAGTGGTATCTAATGTCACAGACACAGGTAACACACAGCATAGTGTGTGTGTGTGTGTGTGTGTGTGTGTGTGTGTGTGTGTGTGTGTGTGTGTGTGTGTGTGTGTGTGTGTGTGTGTGTGTGTGTGTGTGTGTGTGTGTGTGTGTGTGTGTGTGTGTGTGTGTGTGTGTGTGTGTGTGTGTGTGTGTGTGTGTGTGTGTGTGTGTGTGTGTGTGTGTGTGTGTGTGTGTGAGAGAGAGAGAGAGAGAGGTGGGTAGAAAGGGATTAACATATTTACAATGTGTTGGGGTGAAGAAGAGAGGAGAACCTGGGTGAAGAACAGAACAACATCATAGGCCCACCCAGTGGAGAGCCAGGCCCAGCCAATCAGAATGAGTTTTCCCTTACAAAAGGGCTTTATTACAGACAGAAATACTCCTCAGTTTCATCAGCTGTCCGGGTGACTGGTCTCAGACGATCCCGCAGGTGAAGAAGCCAGATGTGGAAGTGCTGGGCTGGCTGGTTACACACAGCCTGCGGTTGTGAGGCCGGTTGGACGTACTGCCAAATTCTCTAAAACAATTTTGGAGGGGGCAGTTTATGGTAGAGAAATTAACATTAATTTCTCTGGCAACAGCTCTGGTGGACATTCCTGCAGTCAGCATGCCAATAGCATTCTCCCTCAAAAGTTGAGACATCTGTGGCATTGTGTTGTGTGACAAAACTGCATATTATTGTCCCCAGCACAAAATTCACCTGTGTAATGATCATGCTGTTTAATCCGATTCTTGATATGCTACAGCTGTCAGGTGGATGGATTATCTTGGCAAAGGAAAAAAGCTCAATAACATTAATGTAAACATGGATGCACAACGTTTGAGAGAAATAACATTTTTTGTGCGTTTGGAAAATTTTGGGGATATTTTATTTCAGCTCATGAAACATGGTACCAACACGTTACATGTTGCTTTTATATTTTTGTTCAGTATACAGTATATGTTAACACACTCACACACATCTGCCTTACAGACCAATCGGATGGCGTTGCCCTGTTTTGGGGAGTTAATGAATCACTGTTGTTGTGGTGACTCACTGATACCACATTGCCAGAGCATGTCATCTTCAGGCGCCCGTGATGTCAGTCAGTGAGATGTGAAAGCCATTAGTCCAGAGCGCTGTTGTACGAGGCCCACTCACCTCCTCCAGGAGTCATAACTGCTCTGATGCTGCTGCTGCTCGGCCAAGCATAAACATCACAGAGTTACACTGTTGATGTTATTAGATTGCCACTTCCAGACAGCCAATGGAGCGTGCATAAGGAGGCTATTTGTTTGTCTGTTTGTTTGTTTATTTGATTCCACTGGTAAATGATTGGTGAAAGCTCTTTGTCCATATGCAAATCAATCTGTTGTCACTTTTCGTGTGCGTGTGCGTGTGCGTGTGCGTGTGCGTGTGTGTGTGTGTGTGTGTGTGTGTGTGTGTGTGTGTGTGTGTGTGTGTGTGTGTGTGTGTGTGTGTGTGTGTGTGTGTGTGTGTGTGTGTGTGTGTGTGAGAGAGAGAGAGCGTGCGTGTGCGTGTGTGTGTGTGTGTGTGTGTGTGTGTGTGTGTGTGTGTGTGTGTGTGTGTGTGTGTGTGTGTGTGTGTGTGTGTGTGTGTGTGTGTGTGTGTGTGTGTGTGTGTGTGTGTGTGTGTGTGTGTGTGAGTGCGTGTGTGTGTGAGCGACCGCACATGCATCTATGTGTGTGTGTGTGTGTGTTTATCTCATTATGTGTGTTCATGTGAGTCCTTCATAGTGGAGGCCTTTTCACTTACAACCCCCAGCAGGCGATAAATCTGATTAGTGTAATGCATGAGCATGTTACCTGTGTGGCAACACTGCCACCTTCAGGAGAAATCATTTATTTTGATTTAAGGACATCTGATTGTGGAGAAAAAGTCTCTATATCAGCACTGAGTTCGTCCCCTTTTGTAAGGATTCTGTGAGAACACACACAAACGCTGTCCTACACACAAACACACTCTCACATACACACGTATGCATACACACAAACACATACACAAGGTGGGGAGGAGACTCACTCGTTCTTTTTCTCAACGCGCTTCTCTCATTGACCCCTTATCTCTCGGTCTCCATCCTAAGTGACGGTGGGTGTGAATGGTGTGAGTAATGGAAAAGGATGAGTGCAGGAAAGAGAGCAGCTCTCACTGGAGAAGGGAGTGGAGGGAAGGATGAGGGCTGGGGAAAAACAGACCAGATAAACAGGAGCGACATACTCTTTCTTAATGGATGTTATACAATTGCACGTATGTGCGCTTACATGTGTATGCTCTTGTGTACGTGTAAGCATCTGTGTGTGTACCTGAGAACTCCGTACTACCCCCTCCCCCCTCACCCTCATTATCCGTTACCATTCTCTGTCTAAGGTTTGTGTTTTGTTATTTGTTTTTTTTTCTGCCTGGCTATGTAATTACAAACCCCGTCATTACTCCGTTCACCGATGCAATCGCCTGTCCCTGATTGATGATGTCGTAGCGAGCACAGCTTCCGGCTCCACGGCGTGGAGGGTGGAAAGTGGTGTGCGTAGGTTGCCAGGTTAAGGCTCTCATTCCCTTTAAAGTTCTTTTCCTTTTTAATCTCACAAACGTAACACACACACACAGTCACACAAATGTAACACACACACACACACACAAAGTCTCACGAACGTAACCCAACACATAAATACACGCGCACTCACAGATTACACCACAGCATAGCGCTCAAAGCCCTGGTCTGAGATCAGATTTCTCTAACTTAATCCTGTCCTTCACTATAATGAGCTAGCACACACTTCTGTACCTGAGTCAGTGCTTACAGGCATGTTTCTCTCTGTGTGATAGGATTCATCCTCCAACCCCTCCGTGAGGTCCAAACTCTACGCCTCTCATTTAGTCATGAACAAGATCAAACAAACGAATTAGGAGACAATTTAGCTGAATAAGTCCTGCAGGAGCTTTTTTCTTTGGCTCTCCCAGTCATACAAACACAGATCATTAGAGCGAGAAGTAAAACCTGTCCCCTATTGCTCACCATATTCCAAACACCTGACTGCAAAGCCTATAGCACAATAATCACCAACACAGTGGGTACTATAGTGCGTAATACCTGCACAGGTGGCATGGAGACCCTGGACAACATTGATTCACAGAGGAGTGAGGATGGTTGGTTCAGTGTAACGACTCATTGTGTGAACATACATGGGTGTCAGAGCAGCAGCAGTAGGCAGCTAAGTGGGATTTTCCCCACTCTAATAATCCCATTAGATCTGTATTTAAAAAGTGTATGATCTCCTACACCAGGGTTTCCCAAACATGTTTTTCTAGCTAGGTTTTTTTAGCTAGGTTTTCTAGCTAGGTTTTTTTAGCTAGGTTTTCTAGCTAGGTTTTTCTAGCTAGGTTTTCTAGCTAGGTTTTCTAGCTCACTGATTTTGTTGTAAGTCTCCATCCCATGGCAAAACACATTTTTCTCTCCGCCAACAAGAGGGGTGTGGACAGTTTGTGTCATGAACAGTGCCTGTGCCCATAGAAATAGACGGGGGGTGGGGGGTGTTCCCCAATGCTGGAAGGGGGACCTGAGGGAAAAAGTTTGGGAACCAGTGGTGTAGTAGGACCTCTAGATCTATCTTCATAATGGAAAATGTTTTGTCTCCTAGACACCTCCCAACTGTCTACACCTGGCATCATACCTCACATTCAGTTGGCACAGGAAGGTGAGAAAACATTTGACAGCCGGCTACTTACTACCTGAAATTGTCCAATAGGACTGCTGATAATCACTTCTGTTTTTAACTCTTTTCACCTGTTTGTATTACATTTACCCTAGAATACAGTAGTGGGTCTGTGCCTATAGGCCTGGCGAACAGTGTTACCAAGGATTTAATAGCAGAGTTTCCTTATAGGG